>NC_058405.1:106826995-107121037 GCF_002201575.2 Neomonachus schauinslandi
TTTTTTTTTTTTTTTTTTTTTTTTTTTTTTTTTAGATTTCATTTATTTGACAGAGAGAGACACAGCGAGAGAGGGAACACATGCAGGGGAGTGGGAGAGGGAGAAGCAGGCTTCCTGTGGAGCAGGGAACCTGACACGGGGCTCGATCCCAGGACCCTGGGATCATGACCTGAGCTGAAGGCAGACGTTTAACGACTGAGCCACCCAGGCACCCCAACTTTTATCGTTTTCAAATTAAGAAAAAAATAAGCTGAAAACCTACTTACACTTACCTCATCATCTGTCTATAATTTCTACCCCTTTTTTGTTGCTGTATTTTTCCTGACAAGGAAGTCACATATTAACTCAGGGGTCAACAGTAGATCAGTTCACCTCTCTACACCTTGAGGGATTGGATTAGATGATTTCTTAGGCTCCTCTTAGCCATATGATTCTATGAAATCCTGCAGGAAGCAGCATACTGCTTTTACTACAAGGAAAGCCTCCCTCAAACAATTAATAATAGGCTCTTTCCTCATGGTAAGCTGCTTTATTTTTATTATCTTCATATAAAACCTGACCTGTCTGTGTATGCCAAATACTGCTGTGAAAATGAAAAGAGCCTTCTAAGTGCTTAGCATCCTTACAGGATTCATGGATGTGGAGGTGTTTAAATACTACCAGAATTGCATTGGAATAAATAACATTCACCTTGACTGTCTTTAGAAGGCAGAATTGGTTTGTCAGCACTCTAGTAAGTATTTGAGTGAAAGAAAGTTTAAAGATAAGGAAAAACTTGGGAATAGTTCAATTAACAAAAGAAAGAAAAACAATGGACAAACAAAAGCCAAATTAGCTCCTTATTCATGAATTGGGGACATGGGAAGAATTGTTCTCATTTTTTTTTTTTTTTTAGTGAGTGAAAAGAAAAAGTGTTTTATTGTACAAAATAATCTAAAAATTACTGAAGTAGAAAATCAGAATTTACTTGTACAGAACTGTTCTCATTTTATGACTTAAACTAATCGAATGGGTTAAAAGTTTGGGATGGAGAAGAATCACAAGGGAAATAGGATGAGCTAGTGTTACGATTCTTTCTCCATAAGGGACAATATCACATGGTAATCAATAGAAAGCAGGTTCCCATTGCACAGGAGCATAACGAGGCTGTGGGATGCTGGGAATGTTCTATATCTTGACTCAATTATTAATTATATGGTGCTTGCCTTATAATAATTGGGTAAATTATATACAGTTATCTCCTATGAACTATTCTACATAAAATCTCAGATGAATATACATATATATTTTTTATATATCTATGTATCTATTTATCTAGGTTTTTATGTAGGATTGTTCATAGGACATAACTGTATAATTTCCCAAATTATATTTTTATTATAAATAAAATTGTTAGATATGCATACATATACACTTAAACTTACACTGATACATATGCATATCTATCTGTCTTTAAGATTTTATGTATGATAGTCCATAGGACGTAACTGTATAATTGACCAAATTACATTTTATTTATAAATAGATAAATTTTTATTATAGTATTAAACATTTTTAAAGCATGCTTCTTTCAAAAATAGTAAAATATTAAGAAAGTGAATAATATTAAATGTTGATGTAGTAGCAAAAAGGTAAATGGCCACACAGTGCTGGTGTGAATATAAACTGGTAAAATCAATTTGGGAAAACTGTTTGGCATCATTTAATACAATTGAAAATGTATGTAGATTTCTATGCCATAATTTATTCCAGATTCTTGCACTCCTCAATCAATCTATTCTGTAGCTACTTCCCTGAGTGTCAAAATTAAGCCACCCATCAGATTATTAAACTTTAGTAACCTGATTCTAGGAAAGAGCAGGTGGAGTCATCAGGGGAGGGTTAAAAATAATATCTCAGCCTCAGCTTTGGTAGTCTAAGCACTTGGTTAGGTATAATAGTTAATTTACAGGCATTCGTCTTCCACTGGACTATTTAAGCTTGGCTGAGCCAAGAATCAGGTATATTTAATAGTCATATCCTCTGTGCCCACAATATGTAGGATATGTAATAAGTTATCAGTAAACTACGCACAAAATTTTTTGAAAAATATATTGAGGGAAGCTTGAAGGAGCATGAAGCTCAAGGTGGCTTTGTTTCATTGCGTCCTCCAGGGGGCAGTGCCTCCAACGTATTAGGACAACAGTGGTGATGGAAATGGAGGAGGGGGATGTTCTTGTCCTGGGTCATGGGCACAATAGTGGGTGTCAGAAGACTGGTGAAGTGCCTTCTTAAAGCTTCATGGTCAGGAAAGAACTTGGCATGGAGTGGCACTGGAGCAAACAGTAGAGAAAATCCATGACTTTGGACTGGATATATACATGAGCACAGGAGACAGCTCCTAGAGGGGCCATACCAAGATACAACTGTGAGGGAACCTGGAGCTGAGTGTGGGACCTAACTAAATAGGCAGGCGATGCAAGTGCAGGGAAGAGATGGGTTATTTAAGTATAAAATGCAATATGTGATTTCATAATGGAACTATATGTCTGAATAAGGCAATTTTCTTCTGCAAACTAAGTCTGCTTTTCAAAAAAAGCTCTCACTGAACTATTTTAGAGACAAATGTTATTCTTTAACATACTGCACTGAAAGTAATTTAATTCATTTTTAATGACCCCAGAAGCTTAATCATAAAATCATATTATTTACTTTATTTTAATATTTTCATTCTCATTGGAAATACTAAAATAGTGCCATATTGTCTACATTAAATGGTCACAGATGATGGGGATATGTGAAATTTTATAACTCTTGAACATTTTTTCTCTATTATTTGACAGTCACTTCTCAGTTATTCCTTCTTTGGAAATATGCCTCTACCATGTTTTTTTTTTTTTCTCCCCCTCCTTTGAATATATATATATATCTAATAATACTGTTTGAATGTTCTAATCTGCTATGAGGTATGAAATAAAACATATCAAATATTTATTATAATTACCTCTCTGATAAAAAAAAGGATCTCAATAAGGGAAATGGCTTTTTGTTTTTGTTTTTCTTTTTTAGTAATAATAGCAAAAATTACAACTAGAATTCATTGAGCACTTATTAAGTGCCAGGCACTGTTCCAAGTTCTTTACATGTGTTATCTCATTTCATCTTTATATTAATCCTTCCAAGTAAATACTATTTTCATTCGCATTTTACAAATGATGAGACTGAAGGACTTCTGGGCCAAGATTAAACATATTATACATGGTAGTCCTGCATTTCAAACTTGAGCAGTCAGGCTCCAGTCCTGGAATACCTTTCATCCCTTCTATAAATAAAATATAGGAGCTTAGGAGAGAATCTCCTGTTTTTAACTATGAGGGCACTTTCCTGAAATGAAAAAAAGTATACTTGATAAGAATTACATTTATGATACTTTAGAAAAAAATATTATATACTATAATATAAAGCTGTGAAGGTCATAATCAACCTCTCTAGAAAGATGAGTTACCAAACTGTAACAGTTCAGATGCTCAGTTCAAGATTGTCGGAAATTTTATTGTACTCAATGATTAACTCTACACTGCCAAGGGCACACACACCCTTAGCCTCATTCTAAGTTACTGAAGGACTGGCAAGCCCTCTTCCTAGTGAAATGAGGCAGCAAGTCTAAATATCTAGGCTCAACTCTGGTGCTGAGGTTGGTTTTCCATCATCAGAGATATTTTGATTGTTGTTTCATTACACAAGGATGTTTCTTGAGACAAAGATCTGCTGTCCATTTTAATAACAGATGATTCTGGAATCTCCAGAAATGATGGGTACTATCTTATGATGCTATTTAAGCAAAATCAATTTTAGATTCCTCTTTGATTCCCTCAGAGACCTAATATTTCTCATTTCCATACCCAGCAACACATTCTGACTTGTTACTAATGCCAGAAATGACAGCTCAAGAATCTTACATACTAACCAGTGAGCATGAACCAATGATTCTAAAACTTTGTGTACATAATTGATTTTAAAAGGCTGCAAGGTTATTGCATATTTTAGGTTTCTTAAGATACTAAAGATTCAATTATAAACTATAAACACCTGAAAATAATTCATTTCCTTCAGAGTGGGATACAAAATGTAAGATTAATCCTAATTATCTAAAAAGATCTTTACTTATACTATAATTTCTCTCTTGTGGCTATCTAAATAAGAATTTTTAAATTACCTGAAGTTAAGAGACACTAACAAGACAATTTAATAGCATCTATTGTAGTCAAAGAACTATGTTAATATAGAGTACACTGATAATTAGCCTGGCCAATTCACTTACGTTCTTTTATTCCATGATTTTATTATAAATTTATCCTCCCACATGCATCCATAAAATATGGGTTCTGAAAAAGATAAGAAAGCCCATACACATACTTGCATTTTCAGATCTCAAAAATACTTGTTTTAGAAGTATCTTTAGCTACAGGGTCAATAGGTACCATGTTTTCCAAAAGCATACAATTTGAAGTAATTCTAAGGAGGTTTGAAAGCTCATTGAATTTTGTAAGGCTCTTAGATAATTTTATTTTTTTAAAAAAGGTTTTTAAAATGCTTTATTTGTTAAAGTTGTAATAGTCACTCCCACAAAAGACCCATTAGTGAAGATGCCATTGAGGGTATGAAACAGCTTCAGTTACATCCAATATTGTGTGATCTGGAGATGAAACATAAGTGATTTAAAAAAAAAAAAAGGAAGAAAGACTGTAACAAACAAATCCCTGACTCTGAGTCTGAGTCAATATTATGGGACTCTCAAATGGAATAAATATGGGGCTGATCGTCTATTTCCCCCTTGGCAAATGAGGTTAGATAATATCTTGCAAATAGGAAGCTTATTTTTAACACAAATCCAGAAACAGAGGACACACAATTCATGTCTCACAGGAATAGAGAGTTGCCTTGTGAAGGTCAAATCTGTCACACTGAGTAAATGATAATATCTCAGAAGTACAGCTCACTTCTGAAATAAATGTTTCAGCTGATGATCATGTTAAGTAGCCAAACATACATTTCTGTATTTACAGTCACAATATTCTATTAAATGCATACTGATGTCTGTATCTTATATCACATAGGATCTGAAAATCTGAAAATACTTGTCTCTTATCTAACTTAGCCTCACAAATGCTTTGACCGCAAGTACTGTACAGTTAGATAGGTAAAATGCACACATAGGGTAAGTTATTTCCTTGTAATCATGAAACAAGAAAGTAGGAGATCCATGGCTTGCATTAGAGTTAGCTCTTCTGAGCACCTGTCAGACCACATTTACAAGTAATTCTGTAACATGAACACATACAAAAAAGTGCCATAGAAAATAGTTCCAAGTGTAAGTTTTCCAAAGATGTTTAAATTAAAATATGGGTTCTTATTCAGATGGCAATTTTGCTTTATTGTATAATAATACTGTGTTCACAGGTTACTATGATCAGCCTTTTTACCTGCCTCTCAAAATGTGACCACAGGGGCGCCTGCGTGGCTCAGTTGTTTAAGCGACTGCCTTCGGCTCAGGTCATGATCCTGGAGTCCCGGCATCGAGTCCCACATCGGGCTCCCTGCTCAACGGGGAGTCTGCTTCTCCCTCTGACTCTCCCCGTCTCATGCTCTCTATCACTATCTCTCTCAATAAATAAATAAAAATCTTTAAAAAAAAATGTGACCACATAATTTTATATAAAGAAAAATATTAAATAGCTGCATCTAGATGGTTTCTATTTTTCCTTTGCAGTTATCTGATGTATATGCTTGTATATAATTTTTAAAAAGAGCGAGATAACTTAAGGACTATGAATATTTAGCAAAATCATCCTATCAGAAATTCATTATTAATTCATAACTCTTCCTAAGACTATCTTTAGAATAATTATAATAAAAGTAAAGTCTCTTAAAGACATAAGCTTTAAGCGCTTTCCAATTGACCCAATCTGTATTGTTAACAATGCAAAAGAATATATAATAATACAATAGCATAAGACTGCCAATTGACTCCACTTGACTTTGACAACTGAGCATGTTTCTAGAGAAGTCACAATATATTGGTAGCCCTTTGCCACCAATTTAATCTCATTCTGGCCACTCAGCAGAATACAACCATCCAAAGAGTGAAAGTGATAGCAAGGAGTATCAGAATCATGATGTCAGTGGGATGTATCACCAGTAACAGCACTTAGTTACCAATTTATCACAAGACTGTATCAGTGACACAATGGGCATACTGCCTAATGTGGCTGGCTATTCTAGAATGACACTAGCTCCTACTTGTGGAGGAAAGGTATGGTTCAGCTCTTTTCAGCAGTACCATTTACTTAGAATTTTTAAACATTTAGATTCTTGTTTCTTATCTTGGGCAAACATCCCCTCCAAGCCACATGTTTTCTCTTACACTTCTAAGGCTAACATCTGAACTATGCCCAAATATTAATAAACTCTACTTTTTTCTTATTTGTTATTTAAAAATACCCCATTTCCTCTTACAAATAGACAGAGGGTTTTTAAATAACTAACTGGGCAACCTTGCACTTATTTCCCTGGGCTTTAGATTTTTCACTGATAAAATGACTGATCCTAAATTTTACCTCTAACTTACTTTAGTTCTGTGATCTGACTCTGCCCTGCTCCTCCCACTCCCAAGACATATGCAAGAAAGTTTCCCTTTCCATTCTTTCCTATTCTAGGAATAAACTAAATCTGTGACTAGACCACTGATCCTCAGTCTCAGAGTGTCCAAGCAAAAGATACCTTTGGACACATAGCTTTTAACCAGTTTCCTCTACTCCATTCTTCCAATAATGCATCATGATCTTTCAATCTTATTTACAAATACAAATCTAACACACATTATATAAAATGAATTGTGCTAGATTCTGTTTTTTTTAAAGATTTTATTTATTTATTTGAGAGAGAGAATGAGATATAGAGAGAGAGCATGAGAGAGGGGAGGGTCAAAAGGAGAAGCAGACTCCCTGCTGAGCAGGGAGCCCGATGCAGGACTCGATCCCGGGACTCCAGGATCATGACCTGAGCCGAAGGCAGTTGCTTAACCAACTGAGCCACCCAGGCACCCTGAATTGTGCTAGATTCTGAGAGATATTAAAGACAACAAAGTACAAAATACATGATCAAAACATATTTCGTGCTCTCAAAAATTGGACAACCTATTTGAGAAAATGATGGAGAATAAGCACAGAATAAAATTAAGACAATGATACAAGGTAGACTAGCATGGTTCAGAGGGCGTGGACACTAAATAGACAATAATAAAGGAGACTGAATGTTACAGACACTAAAGAAATTCAAAGGAGGCTAAGACCATGGTGGGATTGAGGAGTCTTGAAGGATGACAAACAAAAGCAATGTATTGTATATAATTACCCTCTCAGACACTGGCTATGGATGAGTGTTCTTGGTGCTCTATATCCTTGCTAGCAGTTGATAGTATCCAATTTTTAAATCTTGGGGAAATTCAATAGGTAAGAAATGACATTTACTATAGTTTTTACTCACATTTATCTGATTATTAAGAGGTTGAGGAGCGCCTGGGTGGCTCAGTCGGTTAAGCCGCTGCCTTCGACTCAGGTCATGATCCCGGGGTCCTGGGATCGAGCCCCGCATCGGGCTCCCCACTCAGCGGGAAGCCTGCTTCTCCCTCTCCCTCTGCCTGCCTCTCTGCCTACTTGTTCTCTCTCTCTCTCTGTCAAATAAATGAATAAAATCTTTAAAAAAAAAAAAAGAGGTTGAACTTATTCATGTTTATGGGCACTTATATAACCCAATTGTGGGTTTTTTGCTCATTTTTCTATTGATAATCATACAATAATTATTTTAGTATTTGTATATTATCACAAAGTTGGGGTAGTTGCTCATGGTATGTGCACTAATGAGGTATTATAAATGCAGTGAATCATCTTCCCTTGCAATTAGCTGCACACTCAACATTGTTATGGTGTAAAAAAATACATTCTCATGGAAAGAGCATGGATGCTTTGGCATGCAGGTTAAAGGCATTAATTTTATATTTCAGAGCTACTTGAAATTTTGGTCCACCACAAAATCAGGAACTTGTGCCCGCATGTAAATCAAGTCACTGCTGTCTTCATCAGGAATGTCTTGCTATTAAAAAAAGTCAGCTCAACTAAATATTGTGCTTTGTGTTCTATATCTGATTTACTTTTTGGCTCAATTACTTTATCTCATTTCAGACCAGTAACTAACAGTTTGAGAATTGGCAGCCAATCCGTGGGCCAAACTTCACATAGTTTGTTATATAGGTTTCTGCATTTTATATGCACATTTTATTTTTTTAAAGATTTTATTTATTTATTTGACAGAGACAGACACAGCGAGAGAGGGAACACAAGCAGGGGGAGTGGGAGAGGGAGAAGCAGGCTTCCCCCAGAGCAGGGAGCCTGATGTGGGGCTCGATCCCAGGACCCTGGGATCAGGACCTGAGCTGAAAGCAGACGCTTAACAACTGAGCCACCCAGGAGCCCCTTATATGCACATTTTAATGCTCTAGATCTACATGCATATATAAGTATATATAAAACTATATATAATGTATGCTTGTATGTGTATATTGTGTGGTTATGTATGTTTACATTGTTAATTTTATGATTCAAAGTAGAAATGACTGGAAAAAATTAAAAGCTGTTTCATTTGCTTTGTGGGACACCTAATATTCTCCCACATATTCTAAAACTACTCCATTATTGCTTTATACATAATGGGCTCTAAATAAATGTTTTTTAGACATGTGGTTTAATCAAAATAATTGTAATGACAGGTAGATTTGAGTTAATTCAGAAGATTTTAAGGCTCAGCAAATAATTAACAGTATTTACTGCTTAAGAGATCTTGGGTACTCTAAAATGTACTGTGGATTGTCAAATATAATATGATGCCTGCTCTGGATGCAAGGAGGCAGATATGTAAGAAATAAGGGCAATAAAGTGTTACATGTACCTATAAATATTGATTTGTAAGATACACTAGGGGTTCAGAAAAGAAAAGGATTGCTAATAGTCAGGGGAATCTGGAGAGAACCAAGAATATATTCCTAGAGGCAAAGACTCTTGAATCTATTGACCTTAGATATCTTTCTTGATGAAACTTACCTTCCTTTTTTCTTTTTCCTTTTCTTCTTTTATAGAGAGGGAGAGAGAGGGGAAAGGGTGTAGAGGGAAAGGGAGAGAGAGAATCTTAAGCAGGCTCCACACCCAGCCAGGAGCCTTATGCAGGGTTCGATCCCATGACCCTAAGATCATGACCCGATTAACTGGAACATAGGATCTAATTTGCACCCACAAAAAGGTTTTCAAATTAAATAATAAAAATGCAGAATCCAGTACTATATAAGAATAAATTGACCCCATACTGTTTTTTTTTTTTTTTAAAGATTTTATTTATTTGACAGAGAGAGACACAGCGAGAGAGGGAACACAAGCAGCGGGAGCGGGAGAGGGAGAAGCAGGCTTCCCCCAGAGCAGGGAGCCCGATGTGGGGCTCGATCCCAGGACCCTGAGATCATGACCTGAGCCAAAGGCAGACGCTCAACGACTGAGCCACCCAGGCGCCCCGACCCCATACTGTTTTAATCCTCTAAATGTTGTTTCATATCTGTTTACCTACTAACTCACTGGTGTTTAAAGAAAGCCATCTGTATTTGTTCCTTTTGTTGTCCTGTCTATATAACATGACTTGTCCTGAAGTTCTATCTTGCCATGTCATTGAAGAAAAATGAAGAACAATGTTCATGTACGTCTTCACAAACACAGAGAGCTCTATAAAGCTGAATAATACTGTTATAATTTTTAAGGCTTTCTTTGTTCCTTTCCCTATGATTGCCTGTTTCTTTCCAATTCCACTTCTGACTGCTAGGATATCTCTGTTTTTAATCTCTAATCAATTTTACTTTTTCCTGTCACTGTTGTGCAGTACAAGTAAAATTCTTCAGTACATTTTACCTCTTATTCTTTTCTTCCCCTAAAAAATACTGATTACATCAGCCACCTTACTCAAAATGGTTCTTTTGGGGGAAACCTAATAAAATTCTAAGCCCATTCCAAGCTTTTGGACTTACATGCTTACTTCAGGTAAACATCTCTATTTAACAAAAAAATCCAAAGCTTTATAACAGAAGCACTACTTTTCCATAGGAAAGTTGTTCCTAACATCTTAGCCTTTAAGGAAAACTTCTGGTATTTTGGAAGCTGAATTTCAAAATAGAAGGAGGCTAAAGTGGAAAATTTAGGTCTTTGAATCTGAAATGCCCCTTTCTAATAGATAATACCAATACCCCAAAGGCATTGCTAAAGTTTTGCTCTCTGATAATGAAAAAAATATATATTTATGCTCCAAAGCCTTTTTGTTCATAATTTATTGGTTAGAGGTATACATCTTTAATTGATGCAGTCCATAAAAAGAAGATCTTTGGGGAAAACCCAAAGTATTGAATTTAGATGTACACCATATTTGAAAAAAAGAAATTAAGGAAATAACATTGGGTTATTTTGGAGGAAGAGTAAAGTTTCTCTAAAAATAACAGTAGTGTGAAAAATTATTCTCCTTGGCATACAAGGTTAATCATGGATGTAATTCATTTTCAGAAAGAAAGGTTTCAGATATCACTGATACTTTTTCCAAATATAAATTATAGACATATTACTATTATTGTTAAATATTTTTATGTTTAAATTTTTAAAACATTTATTTAAAAAAGAAGTTGAAAACTTGAATGGTTCACATTTTACATAATAGTTATAAACCTAAAGGTTAAGCATTTTAGGACAGACAATGCAATCAAACTACTGTGTAATCAAGATACCATCATGGTTTCTTTCAATTTAAATCAATTACATCTTAATAAATTTGTTCTAGAAATATATACCTAAGTGCCTGAGACAAATTTATGAGGATATGGATACAGTATATAATTTTTTATAACAGGGGAAACTTAGAAATATTTTGTTATTCATCAGAAGGGAACTGGCTAATATAAGATGAAAAAGCAAGTTGTAGAACATATAATTTTGATAAAAAAATTATTACAAAGAAAATTTTATAGCTGTATATACCTGGAAGATTATATACCAAATTACATCAGAAAATATCTTTTACAAAATATATCTTAGTGCAACAGGATGGGCAGAGGAAATGTAAGGGATTTTCAGGGCATCTGAAATGCTTTTTGTACAGTTTTAATTTTATGATGCTTTTGCTTTGCAATACTTTTAGAATTAAAATAAAATAAAATAACACCAATAAATACCATTTAAAATATTAACACAGTGGGCAGTTAGAGGGTTAGGGACCAGCCCTGTGTATGTATGCCAAATATGGCGGCCCATGGAATGTCAGAGATATGCAGCCAGGTGATCAATTTGGAGATAGAGAACAAATAAACACCAGAAATCAAGGTTAGGTGCTGGGTCAAGTCTTGGCAAACAGTCAAAACTGGCAAGTCATTGTCTGAGATGAGGTTAGAAGTCAAACCATATAGACATCCAGGAGTCTGGAAGAACAGTGTTCTTTTTTTTTTTTTTAAGATTTTATTTATTTATTTGAATGAGATAGAGACAGCATGAGAGGGGGGGAGGGTCAGAGGGAGAAGCGGACTCCCCGCTGAGCAGGGAGCTTTTATTTTTAAGTGCCAAGATCAATGTACAGAAAGACATTTGCTCATCATTTTCTGTGGCTTTTCACACTAAAGATATGAATAAGCTTCAGTGTTCATTTATTTGCTATTTTATTTCCCTCATGCATCTTACACAGATGTGTACAGAGGCATAAGATACATCTCCAAATCTGAAAATTGGTCAAAAACTCTGAAAAATTCCTAAGAGAAAATCAAACATATGATTTAAAATACCCCAAAGGAATAAGAAGTACAAACTTAAAACCAGTTAATTGCAGTAACTCTTTCTGATTAAGACTTGAAAAAGATACTGCTCTGTACTTTATATTAATTTTTAAAAATCCTGTCATGATAATTATACCAAAAATATACTGCATGCTGAAAAACACTTACTACTGGAAGCTCTACAACAAGGAATCCAGAAGACGAATATATTTTGTAGAGCCCTTAATCTTTCAGTGTGTACAAAGATACATACACACACACGAGTTGCACCAAATTATGGAAATATGTTTTCTCTTCAACACTATTCAAGTAAATAAAAGAAAAAGCTATGTGATAAGTGCTTGAGAAAAATAATCAGTAAATATCAAGTTATTTATAAGACATAAAAATAAAATACATTTTTTTTCTATTCTTTCTGTAAATATTCACTGAGCACCTACCATGTGCCAGACATAGATCCAGGCATTGGAGATGCAGCGGGAAACAAATATGATAATATTTCCTCATTTCCTGTAGTCTACACGGTAATGGTGATAGACCACAAGCACATAAGTGAGAAAATTTATATAGTATGCAGGCATCGGTAACTGATGTGGAGAAAAAAGAAGCAGGGAAGAGTTCAGGAGTAAAACATTGTCATTTAAATAGGATTGATAGAAAGGACTTCACTGAGCAAAAATCCGAGATGAGGGAACAGGCCATGTGGTTATCTGAGTTAGGCAGAGGAATAAAAAGGAGTAGATTAAGATTTTTTAAAACTTAATTAAAGTGACCTGGCCATTGTGGCCTCAGTTGTGGAGCTGATGAGGAGGAAGAGACAGAGTTAGTGTATATATAGATAGATGCTGTATATATAGATGAAAATATTGTTTTTAATTACCTAGAGTAGATCACCAGAGGCATTTGCATAAAAGTTACCCTGCAATAAATTGATATGGATAAGGACAATGCTTTCCAGGTAAAAACTGTTTTATTGAAGGACTATTATTCTTCAAAGATTCATAATAGAATTTATGAATTAGAAAAGCAACTCTATGAACAGTATTTCCTAATTTTATTAGTTATATTTTGAGAGGTAGGGGCAGGAAAGATTTTCCCTACATGTAAGCACCCACGCAAACATACCCACATTCAACACACACAGTGCTATACCCCACAGAAGTGATGGAATATTACAGTTAACAATTGAAATTCAAAAATGTTAACTCATTCACCTTTCATAATGTTAAAATATATATGAAATAGCCAAGAAAGTAATTTTAAATAATTATCCTTTATATATTGGAAGAAAGAGAACACATTTGTCTTATTTAGAACAGCTTAAATTCTGAGGCTTAATGAACTGAAAAATCACTCAACATGATTGCCAAAGGCATGCTATCCTTTTCCACCTACTCTACTTTCTCCCTCAGAATTAAGCAAAGTTACCACTGGCACCTATACAAAAGAAAATCTATAATGTAGGGCACTTTTCAAGGTGTGTCAATTTTAGAGGCTTAAAAACAGTGCAATTTTATGCAAAGGGAATGGTCTTATCCTTTTCACAATTTCAATAACTGATTGAATCAACTCAAGCATTCAATCAATCATATTACAGGTAAGGCTAACTATAACATGACTAAATTGTCAGGTTAACCTTCTGTGGATGTAATTGGCATAATGTATTATCCAAAGTTTATGAAAGGACATTAACATAAAGTATGCAGTTTGAAATCCAGAAAAAGATGGCTGAGATGATGTCCTCCCAGGTCATAGGGGAGAACAGGATCAGAACATTCTATGATAAGCCCTAATTGACAAAGGAGATAGAAATAATGACCTCCAGTTAACACGGTAGGCCAGGGCAAAGAACGCAAAAATGTGTTAGGGCAAGCCAGGTTGTGCTCATAATAAAATGGCTTATTATCACTATGAATTACAGACACAAAGAAAACTGTTTAATACTAATGAGGTAATGCTTGATCACTCAAGTGATAACCAGAGAAAAATGTCACTACTAAAGTAGTATCACTCTTTTTTTTCCTGAGTAAGAAAAAATCTGTACAGGTTATAGACTTATAAAAGTTTAGCAAGTTTGCAAAAGGAGAACTGCAACAGAAAGAATAATTGTTTTATGGAAAATTTCAGACTTTTAAGATTGATGTTTCCCTAGACAGCTATTTTTTCCAACAAATTGTCCAGATGGACCTATGTATATATAATTATCAATGTTGTAGTTGGAAAAATGATACATGCGAGGGAATTAGTGGCAAAGAAAGGACTAAATTTTCAAGTGTCATAAGTGTTACTATAAGTCAAATTAGAACTAGCCAAATTGGTCAAAATTTGGCACTATTTTTCATATCATACTTACTTAAAAATCCCAATGGGGGTAATTATTAATATAATTGTGATATCTACTCATAGTATTTTGAATTCTTAGACAAACAAGAAATTTCAGCTAAGTCCACCTCTATGTGATTAAATAGGCTGATAATGATTGCCTATAAAATTTGATTTCTGTAAGGGTTATCAAGGATTAATGTCCCTCTGACAGAAAACTGTGAACGAAAATATCCCTCCTTACACCTCAAAATCAGGCCACAGAAGCAAAAATACAAATGGTGTTCCTGAGAAATGAAAACATATCACATCATCACAGTAACCAGTTAAAATTGTTAAGCTGATGCTACAAATCAAATACTGGATAAGCAGTATGTTGAAGACAGAAAAGATACCTACCGAGGACAGGATAAGAGCCTGTTTTCTTTACTGTTAGATAAGTAGTATTTTTGGAAATCAAGAAGACATTATTATCTTTTTTCTTTTTTGATAATTAATCTTGGATAAGCATGATACCATATCTTTCCTGTGGTGTGTCATTTCTATTTTCTAGATATAAAATTCTTGTCAGCTTGAAACACATGATATTATCATCTATCTTTACCACTCCAGATATTATGTTATGTTTTGGTTAAAATTAGTTTTTCTTTTGGGAAACTTTTTTTTTAGGTGATGGAAGGTGAAGGAGAATAAAGAGGCAACTTATATTATTAATCTTCATATATCGAGCTATAAGGAACATCCACATTTACATTCAGCTAGCTTAGGTAAATCTAAGAGTAAATGCAAGTATTCCAAATACTTCACTATAGAGTCTATTTAGGATTCTGCTTGAAAATACAGAAAAAAAGAAAAAAAAAGGAAATACAAATCAAAACCACAATAAGATACCAACTCACACCAGTCAGAATGGCTAAAATTAACAAGTCAGGAAACGACAGATGTTGGCGAGGATGTGGAGAAAAGGGAACCTTCCTACACTGTTGGTGGGAATGCAAGCTGGTGCAGCCACTCTGGAAAACAGTACGGAGGTTCTTCAAAAAGTTGAAAATAGAGCTACCCCATGACCCAGCAATTGCACTACTAGGTATTTACTCCAAAGATACAAATGTAGTGATCTGAAGGGGTACGTGCAGCCCGATGTTTATAGCAGCAATGTCCACAATAGTCAAACTATGGAAAGAGCCCAGATGTCCATTGACAGATGAATGGACAAAGATGATGTGGTATATATATATATATATATATATACAATGATATACAATGGAATATTATGCAGCCATCAAAAAATGAAATCTTCCATTTGCAAAGATGTGGATGGAACTAGAGGGTATTATGCTAAGTGAAATAAGTAAATCCTAGAAAGACAATTATCATATGATATCACTGATATGTGGAATTTAAGAAACAAAACAGAGGATCATAGGGAAGAGAGGAAAAATAAAACAAGACAAAAACAGAGAGGGAGACAAACCATAAGAGACTCTTAATCTTGGGGAAAAATTGAGGATTGCTGGAGGGGAGGGGGGTTGAAAGATGGGGTAACTGAGTGATGAACATTAAGGAAGGCATGTGATGTAATGAGCAATGGATATTATATAAGACTGATGAATCAGTGACCTCTACCTCTGAAACCAATAATATATTATATGTTAATTAATTGAACTTAAATAAAAAATGTTAAAAAAACAATAAAATAAAATGACGATAAATACTTCAACAATTTCTAAACAAAACAAGTATCTTCCCTTGATTGCATCATAGTTTTCTTCCTAGAAAATTCGGTGTATCTCAGAACTGTGGGAACAATGAGTGCTTGTGTTTTAGATTAGAGATTATAAACACATTTAGATTAGAGATTATAAACACATGTGTTTTAGATTAGAGATTATAAACACATTTTCACATAGACTTGAATGTCCAGTTCCCTAACAGAGGTGTGTACAAAATAGATGAGTTTTCATTGTGAGAGACTATAACTATAGTTATTGTATAACCTCAGTTATCTCTGAGGTAATGTGCCCCAGGTATTTGGAGGAGGAAGAGGTATCTCGGGCCTCTGGGTATCTTTTTAAGTTACCAGAGGGTTTTTGTTTCCCTCCCCTTCACTTGCTCTAGGACCTAAACACAATGCTTAATTTGATCAGACTGGGTATTCTAGGGCTAGAGGAGAAGGGATCATCACCTGGAAGTTGGTCTCTACAATGTGAATTGTCCCCAAAAGAGCTGGAGGATGTTCTTAGACCGAAGTCTCCTGACTGAAGGAAAGGCCTGGTCAAGGACTCTGGGTACTTAAAGTGTTACTTCAGGTGCTGCAACCAATCAGTCCTTGGAGTTTATGCAAGGTCACTTAGCCTTTAAGCTCTCAGTTTCCTTATCTGTAATGAGAGGGGAGTGGTTAATGATCTTTAATGTCCTTTCTAGCTCTAAAATTATAGACTTTCAGAAACCTGTCAGGAGACGACCCTACTATTATCACTTTAAAAGTAGCAGGAATGCCTGAGACCAGCAGGGGCTCCCTGCATTTAGAGGTAATAGTAAGTGATTAGTAATGTCCTCTGTTTATGATGCTGAAACTACTCAGCCTAGTTGCACTTAGGACTACAGAATGCAAAGGAGTCAGAACAGGCCAGGCAACCACTCCACACTCCAGACCTAGACGTAAAACATCTCAAGAGAGGCAGTAGAAAGAAATATGGCTCTCCTATCCTCCCAAATTGGTACTGTTTAAGATCTCTGCATTTGTTCCTATGGTAAGTATCTCTCTATATGTTTTAATAAGGTAGAATTAGTTGAGTGACCCATCCCAGGATTACTCAACCATAAACTAAACAACCGACTAACCAATTTACCAAAATCAAATAAATTACCTGTAGAAGAAAATGATCATGTGCTTCTAAAATAAATGTAAAATCATAACATTATTTACTATTAGATCTTGATAATCATCATATAGTCAGTTGAATATCAAAAAATGTGTTAACACTAAGAATTGTTTTTGCATCTTTTAATTAAAAGTTCCTGTTAGTGGAAGATTGTTTGGTTTACTAAAAATGCTATAATTTTAAAATCTATTTTCTTACTTTTATATTATTATTCAAAGGCATGTTGAACTGCTAAACAAAACTGGTTATGAATCCATTCTTTATAGTCCTATACCACCTGGGGCACATATCTGCTGGAGTCCTAAATATACTGTTTTAATTGTTGGCTTACTTGTCTGTTTATCCATACAACTGTATAAGCTATTTTATCAAAGAAGTTTGTTTTACTTATCTCTACAACCTCAGGACCTAGAAAATTTGGCCATATATGTGCTCAATAAAATGCAAGCTAAAAATGAAATGAACTGTAGTACATAATATTACTATAATTCTAATTTAAAACACATGTAATTATTATTTTGGTAAATTTGTACATCTCTATTTTTTATTTTATTTTATTTTTTATGGCCAGACTGGCCCTTAGTGCACATAAATTGAACAGGGCCCTATGTGGTCTAACAGTAACCGCCATTCAAACTTCTACATCAAGGGCACAGTGCAGGGAACGACTTCCACAGGAAATTGTTTTGGTGGGCGTGGGCAGACCTCATCCAACAGTCCTAGAGGGGCTGCTGCCTGGGGGAAGACTGCTGGAGCTTAATGTGCATGTACCGCAAGCCATCCTTGCTCAGATTTCAGGTAGCCTAGGGTGGGTCCCCAGGGTCTGGGACTTGGGGAATGACAGGACCCTCAGTGGGGACTTCTGCGGGGCTCACGGCGATGCGAAGGTCCACCCTGCTCCAAAACACATGCCCTGATCCACTGAAGCCAGATTTCATGGAAATGAGGAATAGAAGCAGAAAAACGTTCTTTTTGTTGTGGAAGGCTGACCTATAGGCGGCGTAGTTCTGATAAGGATCAAATATGTACTGGTTGCTACATTCTTAAAGGTCTCATGACTGCCTGAACGCTCACCAACAGATAATATTGAACTGAAAGATAAGCAGCAGAGAAATCCTGCAAAAAAGTAGTTTTACGAGTAGAAATTCGAAGAAGACATTTATGATCTAATACTCCATGCACGTTCTCCCCGCCCCCCCCCCCCCCCCCCCAGCACTAAGCATCTAACAACCAGCTTGATAGGGCAAAGGTGCTGCCCTTTCTGCCCATGGGTCCTGTCCCCATGCTATGCTACTTAAATAAACTTACTAAGTTGTACCATATAACATCTCAAGAATTCTTTCTTGATGGCTGGACTCCACGACCCTGCAACACAACTCCAGAGCCTTACCATTCTTCCCGGGTTGGTCTGGGGAGTCTCCTGATGACAAGCACCTCGGAGACCTGACTCCCGCGGAGGCCTTGAGTCTCTTCCCAAGGGTCTAACACAAACAAATTTTCCCTTACTGCAACCTGACTGCACTACAAAGATCCCTTTGCTCCAGGAAGATGGTCTGAGGGGCTGCGGCTTCCCTGTACACACAAGCCTGGAGGTATAGCAGGCCTGAGGGCAGGAGGTGTGCAGGAAGGAAAGTCGACAGGCTTAAGTGCACTGAGGGGGAAGCCAGGCTCCCTGGGCTCCTCCGGCTTGGGAGTGGGGGGGAGTCCTACCCATAGTTTTTTTTTTTTTTTTTAAAGATTTTATTTATTTATTTGAGACAGAGAGAATGAGAGAGAGAGCGCACATGAGAGGGGGGAGGGTCAGAGGCAGAAGCAGGCTCCCCGCCGAGCAGGGAGCCCGATGCGGGACTCGATCCAGGGACTCCAGGATCATGACCTGAGCCGAAGGCAGTCGCTTAACCAACTGAGCCACCCAGGCGCCCTCCTACCCATAGTTTTGCCTACAGGAGGGGACTTGTAAGGAACACAGGAGGTTAAATGGGTCCATTCTGTTCCCAAACTGGGTAGTTCATTTTTCGGACACCAGATCTCCCGGGATCATGGAGTCAGATCTTGCGGGATTTGGGAATCCGTCCTGGGCCTGAATGTGGGGTAGGAGACAGGGGTGTCGTTATTGCCAGATAGGCCCCTAGTCCAATAAGGACAAATGGTTCATAGAGCGTCTGAAGTTAACCACTATCGGAATCTCGTTACCAACAGATCAGTGCAGAGAAAAGCTGCCCCAGGAAGATGGCGTGGTAAGCACGGTCAGGCGTCAGCCAACGGTATGGGCTTGGATGCCTGTGGGCAGGTAGGTGTCCAGGAGTGAACTGCGCAGGCACCAGCCACGTGATTAAGTATCCGGCACCCTGGGATCATTCCCCCAGTTTGGGAGTTGTGGGAATGGAGAGAGTCCCCAGTGGGGAATTCTGGGAGACTTATAGGAATACCAAGGTCAACCTCGCTTGAGGTGTCAGTTCCCCTGAAGCTGGGTCTCAGGGGACATCCTCAGCCTTGTCATCCCAGGTCCAGCAGGAAGTTCTCTGATGAGAGACACCGGGGGGACCTGACTCCCCACAGGTGCCTTTACTCTCCGCAAGGCACAGGGCCACAAAGGGTCTCGCTCAAACCTCCTGCATCATAAACCTGGTATAGTTCAGGGAACTCCCAGCTACAGGAAGAGGGACTGATGAGCTGGAGGTGGTCCATATTCACACAAATCTAGAGATTGTGGGGACTCAAGGACAAAAGGCTGGCGAGAAGCAGAGTGCACATGAGTCAGCCCCTCTGTCTCTGGATTGGTCCCAGGGTCCGGACCGGTTAGGGATACCCGGGGTCACCAGAGTCACTAGAGAGACCCGTGGGGGAAACAAGGGGCTGCCAGTGTTCTTCTGTACATCCTTATTTTTATACTTGTGTGGTTGCCTTAAATTTAATAGCCCTTAAGTTATGTCGTGCAAATCACCCAGGAGCTTGATAAAAATGCAGATTTCTGATTCCGGCTAAGACATCCAGACCAGGAGATGGCTCTGAAAGTTGAATTTTTAACAAACACTTTAGGTTATCCATCTATTAACCACTCTTAGAGAAAAAAACACTAGCTTTTTTAATATATTGAAGTCAGTAATAGACTCTCATTGCTACTGAAGGATACAGAATATGCCACCCAAAATTGTGTCTCTTTGGCGTAGGGATTATGTTTGAATAACAAGGATGAGTCTGTTTTTGGGCATACTGTATGACTGTTAGGGCATTTGGTAGTAGTAATTGCAGAACTTTAGATCTTAAAAACATTAGCTCCTGAATATGTATATTTTATGACAATTTGTGATAAATATGTTTGGGACTCAGACATAAATGCCACACTCCGTCCAAAAAGGCTATTGGCAACATTACCAGAAAAAATATTTCTTATTTTTCCTTACAATTCATTATCTTATGTGTAACTTACTTGTGTATATGAGTAATGATGTGGAAAATAAATATGATTAGGGCGCCTGGGTGGCTCAGATGGTTAAGCGTCTGCCTTCGGCTCAGGTCATGATCCCAGCGTCCTGGGATCGAGTCCCGCATCGGGCTCCCTGCTCCTTGGGAGCCTGCTTCTCCCTCTGCCTCTCTCTCTCTCTCTGTCTCTCATGAATAAATAAAATCTTTAAAAAAAAAAAAGAAAATAAATATGATTATTACTGGTAACACATAAAGGTTTCTTAATAGAAGTAGTGCACGTAGTGCACTTTTTTATTACTTGTCCTGTTTATGTGTTTACATTTACTTAGATACCTTTAGGGTTACCATAAACAGATATCTCACTGACAATTGCAGCCTTGAAATTCTGGGACATTTCCAGTAATTCATCTTGAAGAAGTATCTTGTTTTTGTTGAATAGCTTCATGTTATACTGTTAAATCCAGGAACTTCCTTATTTTTTATTGCTTCAACTAGAGAAAAGATACAAGATATTTGGAAAAAGTTCTACGTGTACATTGCTAAATCATGGCAAGTATTACTATTCACCCAAACAATGCAAATTACATTAACCTTAAACACTGATTATCAGTTTTGAAATTTTATAAATAGCTGACTTCCTTTTCACTTACTAATGAACGGTACCCTCAGGGGCCTGAAAACAGTTAACATCTTTAAAAATATGTTAGTATCGAACTCAGGAAATAATGAGCAAATGCTTGAGCGTTACATTTGTTAGAATTGGAGAAAGTGTATAACAATACAGTGGTTTAAAAAAAACCCAAAAAACTCCCCCTAGCAGAACCATTCTTCCAGCACACCTTTGGAGAAAATAATACACAGATGGTTCCAGATTTACAATGGTTTGACTTACAATTTTTCTATTTTATGATGATGCAAAAGTGATATGCATTCAGTAGAAACCATATTTCAGATTTCGAATTCTGATCTTTTCCTGGGATAGCAGTGTGTGGTACAGTACTCTCTGGTGATGCTGGGCAGAAGCAGTGAGCCACAGCTCTCTAGCAGCCACATAATCAAAGAGGGTAAACCAACTGATACACTTACAACCATTCTGTATCCCTATAGCCATTCTCTTTCAATTTCAGTACAGTAGTCAATAAATGAAATGCAATATTCAATATTTTTTTGTTTTTTTTTTAAAGATTTTATTTATTTATTTGAGAGAGAGAATGAGACAGAGAGCATGAGAGAGGGGAGGGTCAGAGGGAGAAGCAGACTCCCCACCGAGCAGGGAGCCCGATGCGGGACTCGATCCCGGGACTCCAGGATCATGACCTGAGCCGAAGGCAGCCGCTTAACCAACTGAGCCACCCAGGCGCCCCTCAATATTTTTTTGTAAAATAGACTTTGTGTTAAGTGATTTTGCCCAACTGTAGACCAATGTAAGTGTTCTGAGCATGTCTAAAGTAGGCTAGGTTAGGTATATTAAATGCATTTTCCAGTTACAGTATTTTCAGCTTATGATGGGCTTATCAACTCATCATAATTCAAGGAGGATCTATATAAGATTGTAAGAGATTTACAGTAATAAGTATATTCTTAAAACTAAAATAATACCAAATCGATTACTTTATGTTTTAATTAAAATTTCATTTTAATTTAGAATACCTTTCAGGTCAGGTCTTATTTATTGGTTACTAAAATATAAGTTCAGAAAATGTTAGTATTGTTAGGTATTTCAACAAGGGTTGCCATTAATATTTTATGAGAGTAATTTTTCCTTCAATGAAAAATTACTGCAAAAATGAAAAAAAAAAACTTCTCAGAGAAATTAAGATCAGTGGTTTTTAAAATATTTTTCTTGCATTCTGATATGTAACTCTAAAGCTGTCTTGAACATTTCAGTAGTAATTTTCTTCTAAAATAGTAGCATCAAGAAACTAAGATCTAATTCAAGGAACGAGACCATTAATCAAAACCCAGAATAAGGTTGTTGTACTGACAAACTACAAAAAGCATTGGAATCCAGTGTGTCCCAGTATAAACCACTATTCCCATTTTATTTTTATATTGTTGGGCACACAAAAGGGAGATTGAATCAGTTGTGTATCATCTATGTAGTTCAATCAAAAAAGTTCTAAAAATATGAATTACCTTTTGCTCTGTCAATGTAATGAAAATTGTTTGGATTATGGTTGTTTATAGCTTGCTGTTTATATTGTTTATAACTATTTCATAAGCTAATTTAATGATTAAATTATGACTATATTCCACTTACTTTGCAAGAATAATTTGCAACATTATTAGACTTTTTTCTTCCTCCTGTCTTCTAAACGTGTTGAGGTACTATTGAGCTATTATTATTTGCTAGACTGACATGAACACTTTTATATGAAATTTACTCTCCTCACACAATATTATGGAGGGATTGTAATTGGATTTAAATACTGAATTTATGCGTAATTGTAGGGACTGGTTTAATGTGATAGACTGTTCCATAGGGATTAACTTTGTATATTGGGATTCTTTTTTGGTCTCACTCTGTTTTGTGAATTGTGGGCATAGAAACATGTACAAATTGAAGGTAAAGATCAGTAGGGTATTTTAATGTATCTGGACTGAGTATTATAAACTTAGGAAATGGGCATTTGAGCTAGGGTGTCATTATTTTACAGGATGTACTGGTAGATAACTTTGTTTTATTTAAGGACAATCCTAGGATACTATACTTGACATGTAGTAGTAAATAATATGTTTATTTATTGCTTTAATTCCTGATACCTCCTCTTCTCTTTTCTTCCTTGTTATTACTAGTAGCACATATGATCATTTAGCACACTATTTTAATGTTTTCCCATTCATTTGGTTGATTGGTGGATTATTTTGTTGATTTTTTGTTTTGATTATTGGTTGTTTATTATCTGGTTGATTACTTCTAGAATGTAAGCTCCATGAGGACTGGGAATTTTGTTTTGTTGATTGCTGTATTTCTAGCACCTAATAAAGAGATTGACTCATAGAAGGTGTTCAATAAGTATTTGTCAAATTAACATTCTTAATATAAATAAATATAATGTGGGAAAGCACATATTTGAAATCTGTTTTAGAAATTAAGACATATTTACTATAAATATTAAACTTTGATATAGTGTTGGCAAACTTCTGTAAAGGATAATAAATATTTTAGATTTTTTTAAGGCATACAGTCTCTGTCACAGCTAATTCAACTGTGTGTGTGGTTATAGTGCAAAAGCAGCTATGGATGTTATATACCTAAATCCCTGTGGTTGTGTTTTAATAAAACTTTATATATAAAAAGAAGCAGCAGACCCAGTGTGGCTTACAGGCTATAGTTTGTTCGCCCCTGCTGTAATCGATCAGTTACCAAGCCAGTCAACATTTTATTTTTCTCTTAGACACCAAGAGGAGAAATGTGTATAATACTACAATCTTCTTTGAATGGTTTGGAGCACAGGTTTGAAGCTTTTGACTTCTTTCTAGTGACATGGAAGCCACATTTTAATATGCACAGGAGGCAAAAGCAATCAAACCTAATCAAACTATTGCGTAGCATACTTTGTGACAAAATTTTCCCTAAACAAAGTTCAAAGACATTCAAAGAATGCAGTTATTTAGAAACAACTTACTAAAAATGACAGTGTAAACTACTTTTATTTTTTGAGTATGGCATGAATAGAAGATTGCATATGATAAGCATTGCATAGAAAAATCATATTTGTGCCACTTTGAAATTTAGGACAAGCAAAATAAGGATGTCAGCATGACTCTTTTAAAATATTTTAGGTTTTTGTGAGATTATATTATCTGTTCTCTCCAAAATAATCCTTCCTCCAAAAACCAAGAGCAAAGCAAAACCTTGATTAAAAATGCCGTTAAACCTTCACATTTAAACTTTTCCCCCCACGTTTTTATTTAAATTCCAGTTAGTTAACATACAGTGTAATGTTAGTTTCAGATGTAGAGTTTAGTGATTCAGCACTTCCCTACAACACCCAGTGTTCATCACGAGTGCCCTCATTAATCCCTATCACCTATTTAACCCATCCCCCTGTCCACCTCCCGGCTGGTAACCATCAGTTTGTTCTCTATAGTTAAGAGTCTGTTTCTTGGTTTCCCTCTCTCCCCCCCCCACACCACCCATGTTCATTTCTTTTGTTTCTTAAATTCTACATATGAGTGGAATTTAAGGGAGATCATATCATATGGTATTTGTCTTTCTCTGACTTACTTTGCTTAGCATAATACTCTCTAACTCTATCCATGTTATTAAAAATGACAAGATTTCATTTTTTATGGATAATACTGTGTATATATACCACCTCATTCTTTATCCATTCATCAGGTGATGGACATTTGGGATCCTTCCATAATTTGGCTATTGTTGATAATGCTGCTATAAACTTCAGGGTGCGTGTATCCCTCCGATTCAGTATTTTTGTATTTTTTTTGGGTAAATACCTAGTAGTGTAATTGCTGGATTGTAGGGTAGTTCTATTTCTAACTTTTTGAGGAACCTCCATACTGTTTTGCAGAGTGGCTGCACCAGTTTGCATTCCCACCAACAGTGTAAGAGGGTTCCCCTTTCTCCACATCCTCGCCAACACCTGTTATTTCCTGTGTTGTTAATCTTAGCCATTCTGACTGGTGTGAGGTGATATCTCATTATAGTTCTGATTTGTATTTACCTGATGAGTGATGTTAAGCATCTTTTCATGTGTCTTTTAGCCATCTGTTTGTCTTCTGTCCACTTTTTAAACTGGATTATTTGTTTTTTAGGTGTTGAGTTTGATAAATTCTTTATAGATTTTGGATATTAACCCTTTATCAAATACGTCATTTGCAAATGTCTTTTCCCATTCTGTAGGTTCCTTTTAGTTTTGT
The DNA here is from genome assembly GCF_002201575.2 of Neomonachus schauinslandi. Lineage (NCBI taxonomy): Eukaryota > Metazoa > Chordata > Mammalia > Carnivora > Phocidae > Neomonachus > Neomonachus schauinslandi. The sequence goes on from NC_058405.1 coordinate 106,852,391, forward strand.
TGATTGTTTCTTCACTGTGCAAACGCTTTCAATTTTGATGAAATCACAATAGTTTATTTTTGCTTTTGTTTCCCTTGCCTCAGGAGACATAACTAGTAAGAAGTTGCTACAGCTGATATTAAAGAGGTTACTGCCTGTGTTCTCCTCTAGGATTTGAATGGTTTCCTGTCTCACATTTAGGTCTTTAATCCATTTTGAATTTATTTTTGTGTGTGCTGTAAGAAAGTGGTCCAGTTGCATTCTTTTGCATGTAGCTGTCCAGTTTTCCCAGCACCATTTGTTGAAGAGACTTTTTTCCACCGGATATTCTTTCCTGCTTTGTTGAAGATAAACCTTTTACATTGAAACTCAGTCTGGGGCGCCTGGGTGGCTCAGTTGTTAAGCGTCTGCCTTCGGCTCAGATCATGATCCCAGGGTCCTGGGATCAAGCCCCGCATTGGGCTCCCTGCTCAGCGGGAAGCTGCTTCTCCCTCTCCCACTCCCCCTGCTTGTGTTCCCTCTCTCGCTGTGCTCTCTCTCAAATAAATAAATAAAATCTTTAAGAAAAGAAAACTCTTAGTCTTTTTCTGTGTTCATATCTCTAACTTTCTTCAAAGCATAAACTACATTCAGAGTCTCTTTTTCTTTAACTTGCAATCACCCTTAAACAGATTATAATCTGAGCCATGGAAATCACTCATTCTAGTCACAATATCCGCCTCAAAGCCAAATCCAACAATTTCTATCTTCCTTTGCCTTGCTGACCACCTTGCAACTTCTTCTCACAACTCATTCTTTTGATGTCATTTCCTTTGTTTTACAGTAATACAAAACATTTTTAGGCCTTGTTATTTTTCATTACGCAACGTGCATTGTATTAAAATTACTTATCTATTAAGTAGAATCACTTGAGAGCAAAGTAAACTCCATCATTTCCCTCAGATTGCTACTCATTATCAATTCTTGTCTCTGTGCTTTCAGATAATGGCTTACTCAAGATTGCAGCTTCTCAATGATAAGGATCACATCTAAAACTTCAAATTCTGACTCCGGTCTTCCACTATGCCAAGCTTCCTCTACATGGAAGCAACAGTTGTCCTCCACTCAGCTATTTTGTGATCCAACAAGCATTTTTTTAAGATTTATTTATTTACTTTAGAGAGAGAGGAAGAGAGAGAGTGTATATGTGTGTGCGTGTGGCACGCATGCTGGGAGGAGGGGCAGAGGGAAAGAATCACAGGCAGATTCCCCGCTGAGCATGGAGCCCCATGTGGGGCTTGCTGTCATGACCCTGAGATCATGACCTGAACTAAAACCAAGAGTCAGCCACTCAACCAACTGAGCCACCCAGGTGGATTCCAGCAAGCATTTTGAAGACTTCTTATATATTAGATACTAAATGAATACTAAACCCCATACAGTGCCCTTTTTTTGTGGCACTTTCTTGTAGTAGAAAGCAATCTGGAAACGATCACAGTGATGTAATATGAGATTTATACCTAAACATTGAGGAAATGTTGAGGGTAAAAGAATATATACCTGTGGTGCACACAATTAGGGAAGTTGGAGAAGATAACTTTAGAGCTGTATCTTCAAGCAATTATGAAACAGAACAACAAATGCTGTCTAAGGAGCAAAACACCATTCTGGGTAAAGCCTGGAGTACATAGGACAGTCAAGAGGAGATAAGTCTTGTTGGATAATAATGACAAATATATTAAAATTGTTTTGATACTAGGAATGGTGGAGGGGGTGCTACTAACAGTTACAATAAAAGTTCCTGAGAATTCTAAAATGAGGCTATTTTTGTGCTACCAGGACATTCTTTGCTATTTTGATCTACTTTCAAGTTTTTGATAAACAGTGATTTTAACATCTGTCCTTTTGTGTATGGTATAACTTCTTTGTTCATGGTTATTTGTCCTCCCTTCTCTGCTCTACTAAGTAATTACTGAGGCAGGAATTCTCATTTTCTTTGTTTCCTTTAGAGAATATATATAGCACTGTCCCTCATAGTAGGAGTTATACAAATGTTTCCTGAATGAAGGAATCTCCCATTTAATTCCACCAGTACAAACATCTTAACCCCTTGCCCACTATTTATGTATAATTTGGTAATATCCCCCAAGCAAGTTCATTTTACTTCTGTCTCTTGGAACTTCCCCAATCTAGAAGTAGATACCACGGAAAATTTACCATTTACCGTTAAGAATATCGGGAGCTGCATCCTTTACGTACAAAGCACCATGGATGAGCATACTCCATAAGGATGTGATACTCTATCACACAGTACACACAAAGCCTTCGTTTTCTGGTTTAAAAAAGTCTGGAAAATATGATGAGCTACACTAGAATGAAGCGAATGGCATGCTATTTTGCACCACTGATTGAAAGCCATTATTCATCAATTTTGTTCAGTCTGCCAAATTTCTGTGAAACTCTTTAACAGAAGCATCACTGTTATATGAGAAGAGTAAGGCTATTATCTTAACAAAGCTTTTGTAGTTGCCATCAATGTACAAACCTTGAATTTTTATCTTCATTAACTTAGGGGCATGCAATGTAGGCTTTCTGTGCCTTCAAAGAGTCTGACTTTTTTTGTGAATGAGTACACACACCATAATAATTAGAACATGATCATGACTCTTGAGTAGTGCTTTTGAAGGGTTGCCATTAAATGAGCTTTTTATTTCTGGTCCACACAGCACAACACAAAATGAGCTTGATGCTGGTGGTAATTATCTAGTGAACTTAGTCATTGTAGAAAGCTGGGCTCGAAATTTATACTGAAATAACCCCTGTTATCTTTGTGACCAGTTACCTAAGAATATAAATGCTTATTTTCACCAAATTAATTATAAACAAAATACTTTTTATCAAAGTGAACTTTTAAAGGCGTTATGATAGAGATCAAAATAATGCTTCCTTTTGGGAGGGACATTGACAAGGGGCATGAGAGAACCTTCTGCAGTGATAGTAGTAAGTAGTATTCTGTAATTAGATGTGGGTTGTGATTATACAACTAGGTGTTGTGTTGGGCACTTAAAATTAAAGCCCTTTATACATCTCATTCTATGTATTGTCTTCTACAATTAAAAAAACTAAAAATTAGAATTAAAAAAAAAGCATCATGAAATCAACTATTTTAAACTCTACTACCTAAGGTAATATTTGGTGTTATAAAGATGTAAAAGAGTCACTGATATTTAAGAGTTTATAATCTAGAATATAAGTTAAAAGATGTGGATGCCCACTAAGATTTTTAAGTATATCAGAAATATATTATGGCATACATTTGTAATATTTGAAAGGTTAAAGTTTTATGTAAAAGTCTCATGTTGATTAGATATGGATTTGTCATTACGTTCTTGATTAGATTCATATATGTGAGATTATAACTTCTACTTGCATGTACAAAAATTAAGGTCATTTGTGGGGCATAGGTAAATGCTTTAGCCATGTAGTGTTTATGCTTTTAGTGATACCCTTGTTAGAATCATTAACAGCAAACTTTTATTTAGACCTCAAGAGAGATGATAATTTAGCACAGGTTCTATTTTCCTATCTTTAGGATAGGATCATATACCTTCTACACATGGTTGTTTTCCATTGGGTGCAACATGTGTAGTTAAAAAACAAAAACAAAACAAAAAACTTTATCAAAGGCCACACCAAAGTTACTTCACATTATTTAGGTACAAACATTCCTGTTTTCTTAGTTGAAGTTTTCCTCCACCACTGTGAAGAATTATGTATTTTTTCTGTCTTGTTTTGTTTTTTTTCCCCATAAAGATTTTGTTTAACCTTGACTGTGTAACACTTCTCAGGCTTTTCTGACCTTCCTTACTCATGCATATATTGCTCTTACCTATCAATTGTGAGCTTTGTGAAAGATATAATCACATCTTTATATTCTCAAAAGGATGTAGTACGATACCTTAAATTTAATAACCGGTTGAAAACTATTTGTCTCAAAGTCAGGTGCTTTGAGTTAATACTTACTTTAACACTTTTAAAGTAGGATTTTCTCAATAATTCTTTCAGGTATATGGAAAGAGAAATAATAGCTGTCACATAACTGAGCTGGTACTTGCCACTAGTAACCTTTAGTTTACAGTCCTTTGATCCCAGGGACAGACAAGAAAGGTGAGATTATTTGCCTACTTTTTCCTTTCTGCCAAACCCTCAAAGTGGTTTTTCAAAGACTGCCTTTCCCCAACAAGTGCCTTCTTCCCCACCCCCACTTTAGTCTTAGCAAATGTCTTTGCTTCCTACCTCATAGAATTGGGGAAAAAAAAAAAAAAACAAAAACAAAAGTCACTAGACCTGAATGCTTTAATCTTTACTCTTCTATGATAAATGTATTTCCATCCAAATCCAGACTTAGTATTTCCCACCCCTATCTATGGAAAAAAGTCCCTCCTTTGATTAAAACTATTCCTTCCACCCCTGTCTTCTCTGAGACTTTCTTCCCATAGTTACCTATTCTTTCCAGTATCTTCAGTACCCCTTTTCCTCCTTGCATAAATGTGGTCATGCTCTGTCCTCAAACATAAAATTGCTCCCAAGTTAGGCTTCTCTCTGTGATTTATCACCCATGCTTCTACAACAAATAGTCTTAAACCAGGGATGGACAAACTTTCTCTTAAAGTGTAGGCAGTGAATATTTTAAAAGCCTTTGCAGGGCAGAGTTACTGCACCTACTCAACTCAGTAGTTACGGCATGGTTATTTTTCCTCCTCTCTTATTCTACACTGCCACCCAATTCCAACTATTTTCTCTACCTGATTATTATAGTATTCTCCCTGAATCCTTTATCTCTTTGAATAGATTTTTCGTTGTCCCAATATCTTCCTCTTCAGTTTTTACTTCTTAACATTACCAGTGATATTTTTGCAAATTATTAACATTATGTAAATCCATGCTTAGAATTAGTTAATGGATTGTCCTTGAGAATGAAATACTAACTCAGTCCGCAATCCAATTTGGGGGTGGGGGAGGTGTGGAGAAATGTTGACACTTTCTGATCTTATCCCTTTTACCTCTTTAATCTGTTCTCCAAACTGTAGACAGAATAACCTTTCTAAAAAGTACTTCAGCCTATGCCAGTCTCCAATATCTACCTATGTCTTATTGGGACCATTCTAATTTGGCCCTGCTTCTCTCTCAACCTCATTCCTTTATCTTTATAGCACTTTCTGCTGCTGTATTTGCATTTCCTCAGAACCAGGGTTTTACCACCACTCATAGATTTCTAGGTTCCATTTCCCTGACTGCCTTATCTCAGGGTCTTTGCATAAACCCCTTACTCTGCTTGGATTATTCCTTCTTCCTTTTCTCTAACCTACCTCTTCTCCCTCACTGACCACATCCTACTCTTTCTTCTCAGAAGCTTTCCCTGAACTGTCAAAACTATTATGTATACCTCTTACATATTCTTATATCACCCTTTAGTTTCCTTTGTCATCTATATTGTAAGCATCAGCTTATTTGTCTGCATACGTCTCTGGACATGAAGTTCCATGAGGACAAAAGCTATGACTTATCTTAATTACATAGCCAGGGCCTATTACATAGTAACTAATTAACATATGTATAAAATAAATGAATAAATGAATGAATAATTACAGTGTTGATGATGAGAAATAATTGCAGTGTTGATGAGAGATAATAAAACATCATAAATATTTCAGGAAGAAGCTGTCTTCAAACTGCCTTTTCTCTTGATAGAATAAAAGATTATCTAGATTGAGTTAACAAACGTGAACTATTTAATGACTATTGAACTCTGTATAGAATTTATAAATATATTTCAAGCACTTTGTAGCTCAAAATGTATTTTACAGTGTAGCTTTTTTTTTTCGTGTGATTTTATATTGTTTTTAGAATCATCTTCACTATCTTCCCAATTTTCCTTATGGATTTGTCAATAGTTGTTTGAATTTTTCTATGTAGAGGCATCTGGACAGTTTAAAAATACAGAAGAATCTTCCTAGAATGGAAAAAAGATATGAAAAGGAAATGGAAAAGATTCACAAAGAAATAGAGAATTCAGAATTCATGTAGTGTCATGACTCAGTTGAAAGATTTAACATCAAAACCAAAAAACTGGTGTTGATACAGTTTTTTATTTTGTTGTACAATTATTTGAATGTCATCAGAGTATATTAAAGAAAATTAGAAAATACAGCAGTGCAGACTCTATTTATTGGATAATTTTAAGGTGAGAACAACAAAGCAGACATGTGTATTGCTATAAACTTATTTCAATACCAGGGAAGTCAGTTAAATGTTACTTAATTTTTATAAGTCTTTTAATGAAGTTAATTCTAAAAGCCACCATGTCTGTGTCTCTGAAATTTCTTTTGGCCAACAAATGTGCAAAGATAAAAAGAAGGCATAGATTCCCTCTGCTACACATGAAGTATGAAGTTAAATACATATACACAGGCACATAAGCACTCCTGTAAAGAGCTTTTACTGTTTAGTTTCAAGGAACATGCTGCTCACTTTTTTCTACTTGGAAAATAGTTACAATATATCTTCCTTGCTTTTTATAGACTTGAGGTATTTGAAAATAAGCATTCTGCTTTGCTTTTCTACCCTGGTCTTCTTTTTAGTTTTCAATTCATTTTCTCCTCATTTCTGAGAGCAACAGTGCTAAATGAGAGTAGATTATAAGTATGTCAGTAAAACATGCACACACAGATTGAAAAGGTTCGTCATCTATATGCATGATTAGCTGACTAAAAAAGTTACCAGTCACTGGTTAAGGCTCTAAAATAAAAGGGAACAATTCACTGATCTAGAAAGGCATTTAGGTGATCCGTATTTTCTCTACTGTCTCATTTAATGTTTTAGGATGAGATGGCAATGAGAATTGGAAAAAGGGAAAAAATGTAGTCTAGGGTGACAGGATAATCAGTGTGCTGTGTGTCAGGAAGTCTGCTTCAGAGACTGGCTTTCATAATGTTGAGGAAGGAATATATAATTATAGTCATCTGAGTATCCAAAAATACCAAACCCATGACAACAAGCACATATTATGTCTAACCAGGTATCCTATGAATTAGTAGACGACAATAGTGTTGATTTACCAAGCTTAATCCTGTATTAACTATCTGTTAGAGAATATTTTATTTATTAGAATGGTAACATGCAGATTTAGATTGTTCCTTTCTGGAGTCTTAGATAAGTTCTAATGTTTCCTGTATGTGTAATATAGGAACATACCATAGAATGAAAAGATAAGAAGGAATGACTGCTTAGGGAGGCTTCAAATGAAGCAAAAAATAGCGCTCTGGCAAGCAAAGAGAAAAACATTTAAATAGATAGTAAAGATAAAAATAGGGAAATGAAAAAACTAACACAAGCAATGAATTCATGTAAGAGAAAAAGTCTTTTCTTTTCTCTATCTCCTTGTCTTTTTGTTCTAATTTTTAGGTTCTTTCTTCCTTTTTCTTTTTAAGATTTATTTATTTATTTTTGATGGGGAGGGGAGAAGGGGCAAAAGGAGGGAGAGAGAAGGGAGTAGACTCTCTGCTGAGTAAGGAGCCGGACACGGGGCTCGATGGGGTTCAACACCAGGCTTGATCTCACGAACCTAAGATCATGACTCTGAGATCATGCCCTGAGCTGAAATCAAGAGTCAGTCACTTAACTGAGCCACACAGGTGGCCTTCTAGATGATTTCTTCCAACTTATCTTCCCATCTTCTAAGCTTTAAAAGTTTGCTCCCATGTTCTTTTTATTTATTTTTTAATTTCAGAATACTTTCTCAGTCTCTAAATATTTTTTTCTTCTTCTTTTTTTTAATGGATCCACATTGTTTTTCTTTCTATGGGAATTGTTTTTTTGACTTTATTCTCTACATTTTTCTCTGTCTCCTAAATTTTTATTTTTAAATTTTTGTTTATTCTATGTATTGTTCTTCACATTAAAGGCTTTTCTCAATTGTCTGATCGCTGTTGACTATTGCCATTCATTTGGCAGTATGACACTTCAAAATTTGTTTGGAAATCCCATCTATGGGTGGAGTTTACACATTGGTTTTCTTCCCTGTAGGATGACTGGGCATCAGAGGGTCAGAATGGAATATTCTGGACTTTAATTATTATTTGAAAGCCAAAATGAAAAATGGTGTTGAGAATCTTACTCAAGAATATAGATTTTTCACTTACTATCTCTCTTTTAGGGCTCATTCCTAACTTTTATTTATACCTCAATCTTGAACATCTTCTGGTTACTTTCTTCGTTGAGTAATCCTCTCATATAATCCCTTACTGTGATAGCGTGGAACAAAATTTTCAGCCAATCCTTTTTTTCATCCACATTCCATGCACCTGCTTTGTTCTACACATAATTTTTGAATGTCTCTGGATTCTTCAGCCCCCCCCAAAATTTCCTGATTCTCATTAACTTCTTTCTATGCAACAGAGACTATTTCAGCTTTCCATGTACTGCTAAATTAGTTCATTTTCTTTGGAACATTTGCCATTACCTTTCATTAGCAGGTAGCTTTCCTATTTTTCTTGTCCTTGAATGTATATCATTTTCACCTCTAATATGTTTAGGAGGTAGTTTAGTGGAGGAGGGAGGAGTTAGAACAGAGATCAATGTGTGTTCTGAATCCATCATATATCTGGGCAAAACTCATCTGTATTAGTTTTCTAGGGCCGCCATAACAAAATATCAGACTGGGTGGCTCAAGCAACAGAAATTTATTTCCTCACTATTCTAGAGGCTAGAAGTCTGAGATAAAGGTGTCATCAGGGTTGGTTTCTTCTGAGATCTCTGTCCTTTGCTTGCAGATGGCCATCTTCTCCTTCCTGTCTTCACATGGTCTTTTCTCTCTGTGTGTCTGTGTCCTAATCTCCTTTTCTTATAACCACTTGTATTGGATTAGGGCCAACCCTAATGACTCCTTTTACTTTAATTACCTCGTTAAGAATCCTATCTTCAAATATAATCACATTCTGAGGGACAGTGGGCTAGCACTTTGATATATGAACTTTGGGAGACAAAATTCTGCTCTTAACACCATGCAGGGTAGAATTAAGAATGATCAAAAAAAAGGGGGGGGGCAAGAGAATGTTACCAGGATGTGTTAAGACTTTTAGCAACAGATACCAGTACCACAGAAAGGCAATCAGAAGGTCAAGACACACAGGTTGGACAGAGCCACAAAAGAATATGATCTTGGGGGATGGACTATATGTGAGTAATCTTATGCATGTACAAAGCACAGCACTAAAAGTTCTTGAAAAGGAAAAATTGGGGCCAGAGAGATCTGAGTGCAAATAGTCAAGGTTAATCCCATAAGCAAAAATATAGCATTACAGTAGTAATACAGGTGAATAGAGAATGCCCCAAAGGACTCATTTATGGATTTATAAAACAGTAATCACTGGAGAATAAGAATAAGGTTAGAGCAGAAGGAAGACTGACTTGATTTTGTCATGGAGGATTTGTTTTATAGCTGCTTACATTTTCAACAACCAACAAAACTGAGTCTATAAGAAGATTTTTTAGTGACTCTAAAGTTAAGAAAGGCATGGAGGACTATTATATCAGTTACCCTAAGTAGTTGATATTATAAAACACTCTTTAATTGTATTAAGTTTGCAATGGTGGCTACCTAAATAGATTTAGGTTAAGGGGTAGCATATTGAATTTTCTTAAGTATAATATGCCACCACAGTCCTAACTTTTGTTAGAATATTTTTTTCTTTTTTGGCTTGTCTCCAATTGATGAATCATATCATTGTTTATCAGAGGAAAACAAATGTTCTATGTCTGTGGTAAGTCATAATCTATTTCTATAGCAGCACCAGCTGCATATGCCTTCCAGTCATTAAAATGATGCTTAGCCAATGCAGTATAAACTATAATTCCATTATTCTATTTCTCTAAAATAAGGACTAACAACACAGAATACACACCTTTTCTTTGCTACCACCTGCAATATCTTACTTCATGTTAAGAAAAAAAAGGAAGGAAGGAAGGAAGGAAGGAAGGAAGGAAGGAAGGAAGGACGGAATGCTTATTAAAATGTACTAAAGAACCTAATGGGCAGTGAGATGCTTATGTGAGTATCAGAGTTGACAAGTAAATGTAGTGAAGGCTGCCAGAAATCAGTTACAATTACTTAATGAAGATTTTGATTGTCTGCTATGGATAAACCTGTAAAATTGCAAAGGTGCCTTAGGAGACCAAATGCTGGCCCTTTCATTAATCAGAAGAATGCCCAAGTCTAAATATTGACTGGTGATTTGCTTTCCTCTCTTGGAGGATCTCAGGAGAATGGCTCTATAAAGAAAGAAAGCCAAATTCACAAAATCTGGGGCTTGGAGTAAACATGAAATGAGAATGCAGTCCTTTCTGAGTATAAAAAATCAATCCTTGTGCTAAAAATGAATTATCTGTCTGCTGTAAAAGTAAAATGTCAAGACTTAGACTTAGCTTTTTTATAAATTTGCCATTAATTACACTTTTAAGTGATATATTTGCTCTGACCTCCTAGTCATTCAGTTAAAATTTGGAAAGTAATACTTACCAAGGTTAAATCAATTCTGGTTATATTTTTTCATGTATATGTTGTGCATATTTCATAATTTTAAGCTATACAAATATTTGTATTACGCATCCTCAAATAGCATTCCAAATGAATATATATTTGAAGTGTTGAAGCTATTTTGCCTGCATGAAAATACATGTAAATATTCAATAAATTATAAGCACTTCCTCAAATTTATATTAAATGGAAAGTCATGATACAATGAGTTAAAGATTTCAGTAGCTGAATATATTTTTCATTCAGAACTTAAGATGATACTGACATCGTGTTTTTTAAACTTTTTAAATACATTTTTTGGGACGCCTGGGTGGCTCAGTCGGTTAAGTATCTGCCTTTCGGTCAGGTCATGATCCCAGAGTCCTGGGATCGAGTCCCACATGGGGCTCCTTGCTCAGCGGGGAGCCTGCTTCTCCCTCTGCCTGCCACTCCCCCTGCTTGTGCTCGCTCTCTCTCTCTCCTTCTCTCTCTGACAAATAAATAAATGAAATCTTTAAAAAAATACATTTTTTGTCAAGGACAGGACAGTTTTCCTTGCTTATTGAATATTCATTGACATTTGTGGAATTGGAAGTAGAACTTACCATGCACTGTCAATCAAAATTTGTTTGTTGTATATTATTGTTATAAAACTTCTATTGATGTTGAACAAATTACTACATGTAGATACTCTTATAAAAAGTAAATAAAAGCAAGACGTTTAAAATGAAACTTTGAATTCAAAATTGTTTCAGGCTACTAGAATATAAGATAGCCTGAGAAATTCACCTGAAAAGACTCTTAGAATAGAAGCAAAGATTCTACAGCTCAAAGGGCAGAAAGATACTTTACCTTGTGCATTCTCAGATTCAAAGCAAACTTATAAAATTTGTCTTCTGTAGTCTTTATACTATGACTCTTCTTTCATGACAATATTTTGGCAGTTACAAAACAATTATTCAAAAACTTCAGCAAGGAGACGGCTCACTAAAAATCTTGGTCTGGGCTCTACCCCAAACATATGTAATTGAAATCAGTAACATGTTGGGAAGGAGGAGAAGGAAAGGCAGCAAGCTTTAATATATTTAACTAGATAGCTCTGAAACGTACTAGAGTTTGAGAATCATTGTTCAGACACTCTGATCTTTCTTCTTTTTCCTTTATCATACCTGATATCCAAGGATTACCCTAAGATCCCTGATAATTCATTGCCTTCCAGAATGCTGTTACTTTGCCTCCTATGTGATTGGTATTTACTCCTTGCACCTCATGCCTTAAATTCAACATCATGGTTTCCTCAAATCAACAGTTACCTAATCCTCTAAACTCATAACCTAGAGGACCCTTTCTCAGTTCTGACTCACTTCCCAATGTCTTAAAAGAATACTTTTCTGCCCATGGAATAATCCAATGTGGCAATTAATTGGTGGACAATTCGGACTGGAAGGAATAGGAAAGAAGTTTTATTTTAAGCCATCAGATAATACATTTTAGGTATCTTAGATAGTGTGGTTTATTTCAAATATTATAAGCTAATATTTATTCTGCCTATCTTAGCTCCATTTTATTTCAGACACCCTAGAATCTCTCTTTAGGTGTAAAGAAACATGTTCAAAGAAAAATAAGAATTCTACAGTAGAAATTTATAGATTTTATAAGACAAATGGGTTTATAAAATAATGGTAATTACCTACATCATGAAATTGGGGTTTTTTGTTTGTTTGTTTTTTTACTTCCTGGAGTCTCAGCACCTAGATAATGTCATGTTTTATGTATTAAATAGGTTCTTTACTGTGGAAATTCTCAAGAAAATTTTAATACCCTAATGTGGGGTATAGGGTATGCATCATTTTCTAAGTATATCTGAGCAGACTGCAGAATTTGGACCACTTATTTGGAAAAATACATTCTAGAAAAGGCCTTATATAAATCTTCTATCACTGATAGGTGTTACTTGCTCCAGATAGTCCAGAAAATATCACTCTGAAATGAAAACTAAGGTAATCAACCTAGGGTTAAGGAGAAACACAGTTTGCTTATGTCTCTTGTTTCTATTCCATTTATAATCAGTAGATTTCAAAACTTGACTGGTACAATGTAATTTCAGAAATCAAATAGCATTTAAACAATGGAGATTTGGAGAATATAAATTTTGTTAATTGAAATTTTTATTGTCATTCCAGTCAATTAACATACAGTGTTATATTAATTTCATGTGTACAATATTGTAATTCAGCACTCCCATACATCACCCTGTACTTATCATGACAAGTTCAGTCCTTATTCCCATCACCTAATTAACCCCTTCCCCATCCCCTCTCCTCTGGTAACTGTCACCTTGTTTTCTATAATTAAGAGTCTGTTTCTTGCTTTATCTCCTCTCTCTCTTTATTTTTTTTTTCTCTTTGCTTGTTTTGTTTCTTTAATTCCACATGTGTATGAAATCATATGGTATTTGTCTTTCTCTGACTGACTTATTTCACTTAGCATTATACTGTCTAGCTCCATCCAAGCCATTGCAAATGGCAAGATTTTGAGAATATGACTTTCAATATTTATTGATCACTGTGTTTCAGTGTTAAATCTTCACAAAAGGAAGAGAATTCTGTTGCCCTATCACTGCCTAATGAAAATCCCTGATGCTAGTTCAAATTGTTTTGTGCTGATCCTCATTTAACAGTAATTTGGTAGCTTCCAATTTAATTTATCTGGAATGCTCTGTGGTGAATATTGGTTCATTTTATCACATTTCTGTTACTCTTTTACAGGACACATAAGAGGAATGTATTTTTCTGCCTTCTTGAAGTAAGGCATAGTTATGTGATGTTTTGGTGAATAATATGTGAGACATTATGTGTCATTTCTGGACCAGAACTTCAAGAAATGATACATATGGGCGCCTGGGTGGCTCAGTCGGTTAAGCGACTGCCTTCGGCTCAGGTCATGATCCTGGAGTCCCGGGATCGAGTCCCGCATCGGGCTCCCTGCTCAGCGGGGAGTCTGCTTCTCTCTCTGACCCTCCCCCTTCTCGTGAGCTCTCTCTCTCTCATTCTGTCTCAAATAAATAAATAAAATCTTTAAAAAAAAAAAAAAAGAAATGATACATAGGTTGTCATATCCCTTCCTCCTGCCATAAACTAGCAACTTTCCAGATAATGCAGGCTCTGCAGGTCTGTTTCCCTAACATGAATAACAAATACACCTTTATTGGTTAAGTTACTGAAATTTTAAGCTTACTTTTAACTGCAGCATAACAGAACCTATCCTGACTAACACATTTTGATATTGCAAAAAGGTATTCTTAAAAGTTGCTGAAATTTATGTGGTCCTACCATTGCATTATTCATGCATCCATTAGGTGAAGTGATAAAATCAGCTTTCTGAACTTCCAACCTAAGTACTAGACTCCGAAATTAGTTAAAATTCTAGCAAATTACAGAAATCTGAACAGCCAAACATCAGGCTTTCCTAGTTAATTATTATCCTAGTTAGTTAAATGTTTTCCATACATACAGCCATTTTCAAATTACACAGCCATTCAACATACATTATGCATTTTGTACTAGTCTTTGTAATGGGAGGTGCTCTATAGTGCTGAATAATCTAGAGCAGTAATTTTCAAGCATTTTGTTCTTGACTCTACTTTTAAAAATTATTGAACACTCCAAAGAGCTTTATATGTGAGGTATTGCAGCAAATACATAATGTATTCAAAATTAAAACTGAAAACACTAATTAATATTTTATTTTGAGATAATTGTAGAATCACATGCAGTTTTAAGAAATAATATCAAAAGATCTATGTATCCTTCCCCCATTTTTCTCTGATGGTAGCAGATGGTTGCAAAACGATAGTACAGTATCACACCCAGGATATGGACATTAATACAGTCAAGATATAGAGCACTTCCATCAGCACAAGGATCCCTCTTACGTCCTTTTATGGCCGCATCCACTCTCCACCTACCCACCCCCTCCATTTCAATCCCTGAAAACCATTAACCTGTTCTCTATTTCTGTAATTTCAACTTTTTAAAAATATTATATAAGTGGAATTATAAAATATGCAAAATGGAGACTGGCTTTTTTCACTCACCATAATTCTCTAAAGACTCATTCAGGTTGTCATATTATCAAGAATTCTCTTGTTATTTTTTATTTTGTTAAGCTATGTGATTGTGCCACAGTTTATTTAACCATTCACCTACTAACAGACATTTTTGTTTTTTTCAGTATTGGTCCATTGTGAATAAAGTTGCTATGAACATTCAGATACAGGTTTTCATGTGAACATAAGTTTTCATTTCTCTGGAGTAAATGTCCAGGAGTGGAAATTGCTGGATCATATGATAATTGCATGACTTTTTAAAAGTTTTTTTTTTTTTAAAGAAACTGCTACAGTGTTTTCCAGAGAGGCTAGACAATTTTATATTCCCACTAGCAATATGTAAGTGATCCAGTTTCTCTGCACCTTCTCATTATTTAGCCATTCTGGTAGGTATGTAGTGATATTGTGCTTTAAATTTTTATTTTTTCTAGTGACTGATGATATTGAATTTCTTTTTATGTGTTTATTTGCCACCTGAATTACCACTTCAGTGAAATATTTCATCATGTGTTTTCCCCATTTTCTAATTGAATTATTTGGGTTTATTTTTACCATTGAGTTTGAGAGTTCTTCATATATTCTATATACAATTCTCTGTTATACATATAGTTTGAAATATTTTCTCCTAGTCTGTATCTTGCCTTATATTTCTGTTAACAAGGATTTTGCATAAAAAAGCTTTTAATTTTGATGAGGTTGAATTTATCATTTTTTCCTTCTATCAATTATGCTTTTTTTTTTTTTACCCACCCCTCCCCAACCTGGATCCTGAGATTTTTCTCCCAGGTGTTTTCTAAAAGTCTTGCTGTTTTGTTTTCCATTTAAATCTGAGATCCATTTGAGTTACTTTTTATATAAGAGGTCAATATTTATAGGTTGATGTCCATATTTTCAGTCTATAGATATCTGATTGCTCTAGGACTCTGTTGGAAAGGCTGTCTTTCCTCCATGGAATTGCTTTTGCAAATTTGTAAAAAATCAGTTGGATATGTCTGTGGGTCTCCTTCTGGGTCCCCTATTCTGTTCCATTGATTTATGTATCTGTCCTTCCACCAATGCTACATAGTCTTACAGCCCTCCACCAATGTCTCTCATTTTATTTTTTTTTCAAAATTATTTTATCCATTTTAGTTCATTTGAATTTTCATACAAATTTTCAAATAATCTCATCTATATATACAAAAAAAAAAATCTTCCTGGGATTTCAAGTAGGAATTGTGTTAAGCTTGTATATCATCTTGAGTAGAATTGGTTACTGTGTTGTCTTCAGATCCATGGACACAGTAGGTCTCTCCCTGTATTTAGATTTTCTGTGATTCTTGCATTAGTATTTTATAATTTTCAGCATATAAATCCTATGCATGTTTTGTTATATATATCTGAGTATTTTGCTTTTTGAATGATTATAATTGGTCTTACGTATTTTTTAAGCGTTAGTAATGTTCATTGTTAGGATATAAAAATACAACCAACTGGGGCACCTGGGTGGCTCAGTCAGTTAAGTGTCTTACTCTTGTTTTTGGCTCAGGTCATGATCTCATGGGTTCTGGGATCGAGCCCCACGTTGTTCTTCATGCTCAGTGAGGAGTCTGCTTGAAGATTCTCTCCCTCTGCCCCTCCCCCCACTTGTGCACTCTCTTTTCTCTCTCTCTCTAAAATAAATCTTTTAAGAAATTATTCAAAAAAATTTAAAAGAAATAACCAACACTTATATGTCTATTGTATATCTTATGACCTTGATGAACTCATTTATTAATTGTTCTTCTTCTAGATCCTTTGGATTATTTTATATCAACAATTATGTGAAAGGATTGTTTGTTTCTTCATTTTTTACCTATACACATTTTCTCTTGCCTTATTGTACTAGCTTAGCCTTATAGTGTTATTTTGAGTAAGAGTGGACATCCTTGTGTTATTCCTGATTATAGAAGGAAAACATTCAGTCTTTCACCATTAAGAACAATATTAACTATAGACTTCTTTTTGTAAATGCTCTTTTTTTGTTTATTATACTCTATGATTTCTGAGAGGGTTTTTTTTAATTATGAAGGAATACTGAATTTTCTCAAATGTTTTTTTCTTTGCCAATTTATAGGATATATATCATATTGATGTGATCTTTTTTCTTAATGTTTAACCTATTGTATGGTGGGTTACATTGATTGGTTTGCTAACATTGAACTATCCTTGCATCCTTGGAGTAAATTCTTTTTGGTTATGGTATATAATTATTTTTCACATATTGCTGAATTATATTTGCAAGTATTTGGGTTAAGAATGTTTGTGTCCAAAAGGAAAAATAAAAATAGGCTATATTAAAATAAAAAGCTTCTGCACAGCAAAGGAAACAGCCAACAAAACTAAAAGACAACCCACTGAATGGGGGAAGATATTTGCAAATGGCATCTCTGATAAAGGGTTAGTATCCAAAATATATGAAGAACTTGTACAACTCAACACCCCAAAATCAAATAATCCAATTAAAAATGAGAAGAAGACATACAAGTAGATGTCCAACAGACACATGAAAAGATGCTCAGCATCACTCATCATCAGGGAAATGCAAATCAAACCTACCATGAGATATCACCTTACAACTGTCAGAGTGGCTAAAGTCAAAAACACAAGAAACAACAAATTTTGACAAGGATGTGGAGACAAAGGAACCCTTGTGTACTGTTGGTGGGAATGCAAACTGGCAGCACCATTGTGGAAAATAGTCTCACCATTCCACAGAAAAGCTAAAAATAGAACTACTCTATGATCCAGTCATACTACTGGGTATTTACCCAAAAAATACAAAAACAGTAGTTCAGAGAGATATAGGCACCCCTGTATTTATGCAGCATTATTTACAATAGCCAAACTGGAAGTAACCCAAATGTCCATTGGTAGATAAATGGATAAAGAAGAAGTGGTTTATATATACAGATATATATAAAGAGAGAGAGATGTGTGTGTACATGTGTATCTATATGTATACACACACATACACACACAATGGAATATTATTCAGCCAAGAAAAAGAATGAAATCTTGCCATTTGCAACAACATGGATAAATCTAGAGAATATAATGCTAAGCAAAATAAGTCAGAGAAAGACAAATACCATATGATTTTATTCTTATATGAAATTTAAGAAACAAAACAAAGGGAGAAAAAGAGAAAAATAAACTGAAAAACAGACTCTTAACTAGAGAGAACAGATGGTTACTACAGGGGAGGTGGATGGAGAGATGGGTGAAATAGGTGAAAGGGATTAAGTGTATAGTGATATAAATGAGCACTGAGTAATACAAGGAACCGTTGAATAGGTATATTTTAACTGTATGTTAACTACATTGGAATTAAAATTTAAAAAAATAAAATTTTTAAAAAGAATTTTTACGTTCATATCTTCAAGTAATATTGATTAGTAGTTTTGCCTATTTATACTGATTTTGTCTGATTTTGGTATTAGGATAATAGTGGTTTCATAAAATAAATTTAGAAATGTTTCTTACTCTTCTATTTTTAGGAAGACATTGTGTAGAATACATGTTAATTCTTCTTTAAGTATTTTGTAGAATTCTCCAGGCAAACTATCTGAGCCTAAAAATTTGTGTTCGGGAGTTTTTCATTATTAACTCAATTTCCTTAATCATTAAAGGACTATTAAAATGATCTACTTTATATTGAGTGACTTTTGGTATTTTGTGGGTTTTGAGGTATTGGTCAATTCATCTTAATTGTCTAATTTATGGGTATAGAGTTTTTTGTTTTGGCTTTTTTTTTTTTTTTTTGGTAGTATTCTCTTTATGATGTCTGCAAGGTTTGTAGTTACACTCTTTGTTCTATTGTGACATTGTTAATTTGTGTCTTCTCTGCTTTTTTTCTTGTGAGGCTTGTAGAGGCTTATCAATTTTATGCAACTTCTTGAAGAACCAGTTATTCGTTTGTTGTTTTTTTTTTAAGATTTTATTTACTTATTTGACAGAGAGAGACACATACACACAGTGAGAGAGGGAACACAAGCAGGGGGAGCGGGAGAGGGAGAAGCAGGCTTCCTGTGGAACAAGGAGCCCAATGCAGGGCTCGATTCCAGAACCCTGGGATCATGACCCGAGCCGAAGGCAGACGCTTAACGACTGAGCTACCCAAGCGCCCCCCAGTTATTCGTTTTATTGATTTTTATGTTGTCTATTTTCAATTTCACTGATTTCTGCTCTTATTATTCTTTCTATTTTCTATGGATTTATATTGTTATATTGTTCCTTTTTTTTTTTTCGTCTAGGATCTTGAAATAGGAAACTAGATTGCTGATTTGAGACTCTTCATCTTTTGTTACTTATATCAAGTTTCTCTCTCAGTACTGCTTAGCTATGATACTACTCCCAAACTTGACAACTAGTAGTTTTTTAATGGTAGTCACAATGTGGAATTTGATACCATTTCAATGAACTTTTTATACAGTCACATTAAAATCAATCAAAGTATCTATCTAGCATGCACTCTGAATAGTTATTTTTTTCCCATGCATAATTTTGTAGAATTTTTGCATTGGTCATTTGTCAAATACTGTTTTGCTGAGTTATGCAGATCTTCACTACTAACACATTTCCTTATACACTATCAATATTACATTCATTGATATTATAACTATATTAGAGTAACTTTAAGAATTGGGAAGCTTATCAAGCTAAGAGTGAAGGATACAAGATTTTAAAATTCTGATTCTCACTTGAAAGTTCAAATACTATCACTAGCAACAGTTGCTATCATTTGTTTTCTTTGAAGTGAGAGGATCACTTTATTCATTTTTTAGAAAATGTTTTCCAAATATCCAAATCTGAATAACCATAATTCACCTGATGGCTATTCTTTAAGTCAAAAATGGCATTTCATGAGAAAAGTGGCTAGAGCAGCCAGAAACTCAAATCATATGGTATTTTTCCTAAAGAAACCACTGTATTCCAAAATACAGCAGAAGTACTTTACGTATAACTTCACATTTTGACTACAGAATATTAAATAGATGGAATTTAACAAAATTAATAATTGTACTGTTATATCAAGGACATTATTAAGTGAATCTGGCAATATTCCCCCTCTATATGTGAAGTGGTAAAGAATACAGTGATTAATAATAGAATTTGTCTTCATTTGTAGTAAGAAATCAGCAGCTTTACATACCATTGCTTTACTCAGTTAATGCAAGTGTCAACAAAATGAAAAACCAAATAAAATCTAAATTATTTTATTTAAACTCTATGCCAAATTTGGGGCTCAAACTCATGATCCAGCGATCAAGAGTAGCACATTCTACTGACTAAGCCAGCCAGGCGCTCCTTTCTTAATTATTTTATGATAATATTGACATTTCCTATCTCGTGGAAGGGTTTTTGTGACCCCCTCAGGTCTAAAGATCACAACTTGAAAACCACTGATCAAAGAAGTATGGTACCCATACTATGAATCTTACAGTCTTAAAAGAAGACTTACTCTTTTTTCCCTCCCTCCTCCTTTTCCTTCTTTCCTTCTTTCTATATTTCTTTTTTCCTTCCTTTCTCCTTCCTTTTTTCCTTTCTTCCTCTTCTCTTCTCTCCTTTTCTTTTTTCTTTCTTTTCTTTTTTATTGAATCACTTACCTGTCTGGACTAAATAGCATTAGCATCCCCTGTACATCTCTGCTTAGCTTTTCGTATCTTAGGGTTTTTTAATTTTTATTTTTTCATCATTTCTTTTTAAAGCCTGGATTCCTAGGTTGCTTCTATGTTGTAAAGCTAGTGAACTGCCAGTGATTGATCTGAAGCTGTGATAGACACCTTGAGCCAGTAAGGCTTCCACTCTTTGTTGATGAATCTGTGTGTGGGGTGTTGAGCACATTCAGTGCTCAATCAGTTTCAAGTCTTCTCCAGCTTTCACTTTATGGTATCTATGCATGTGCACATTTGCAGCCTCTGGTCAGGCAGGCATGCATAGATTGCTTGGACCATTTTTGTTCTCCATTATACATATGCATAGTTTATAGCCAGGGATATGTGTCTGTCTTATCAAGTCCCTGTTTTATTTCCAAGATCCCTTGTTAAATTTCTGACTAACCCACTTATCAATTATTTCAACAGTAAGCACATCCTTAGGCAAATGGAGCCACTGGACTTCCCCATTTACTTGCCAGTACTACAATATTTATTCACAAAGAGACCCCGCTTGAGCTTTTTGCCTTTCACTCCAAAGCAAGTGAGTCTCTATAGCAGTAAAGTTAGTTTTCTTTTTTTTTTTTTTTTGAAGATCTTTTTTTTTGACACAGAGAGAGAGAGTGAGCAGGGGGAGCAGGAGAGGGAGAAGCAGGCTTCCCGCTGAGCAGGGAGCCCAATGCGGAGCTCGATCCCAGGACCCTGGGATCATGACCTGAGCCGAAGGCAGACGCTTAACCAACTGAGCCACCCAGGCGCCCGAGTAAAGTTGGTTTTCATGGCCTGCCACATATTAGTAGAACTATCTTGTGGAAGAAGCTGGGGAGAGAGAGCAGCTGCAAGCAAGAATGCCACATATTTTCACTGTAATTACCCAAAGTTCAGCAGTTTTTCCTGAATAAATCCATCTTAATTCATTTTCTGCCTTCATTTGATTTCCTGAGCCCTTATATAGTTGTTTTTGAAAATCTTGGCCAGTTTTATTGTTATATTTTCTGACACTGACTTTACTGGAAATTTGTTCTGTTGTATTCTTTTTCCCAGTTTTTTTTTTATTGTAGTAAAATAGGCATAATATAAAAATTACCATCTTAACTATTTTTAAGTTTACAATTCAGTGGTAGTGAACAACATTTACAATGTGGTGCTGAATCACCACTATCCATCTCCAGTACCCTTTCCTCTTGTAAGGCTCAACCTGTCCATTAAACAATAACTTTCCATTCCTTTACTCCCCTTAGCACATGGCAACCACCATTCCATTTTCTGCCTCTCTGATTTTGACTACTTGAAATACTCACATAAGTGGAATCATACATTATTTGCTTTTTGTGATTGGTTTATTTCATTTAATATAATGATTTCAAGGTTTATTATATTGTAGCATATGTCAGAATTTCCTTCCTTTTTAAATGATTAATATTATACTACATGTTTATGCTACATGTTGCTTATCCATTCATCCATCAATGGATACCTGGGTTGTTTCTACATTTTAGGTGTTTAGTGCTACTATGAACATGGGTATACAAATACATCTTTGAGACTGCTTTCAGCACTTTTGAGGGTGTATATACTCCAAAGTGGAATTGCTAGAATAAATGGTAATTCTATTTTTAATTTTTTGAAGAACTGTCATACCCACCAAAAATGCACATAGGTTCAGATTTCTCCAAATCCCTGCAAACACTTATTTTCAGTTTTCTTTTCTTTCTTTCTTTTTTATTTTAGCCAATCCATTGGTTGTGGGGTGGTAGGTCATTGTTTGATTTGCATTTCCCTAATCATCAGCAATATTGAATATTTTTTCATCTGCTTATTAGGCTATTTGTATATATTCTTTGGAGAAATGCCTATTCAAATCCTTTGCCCATTTTTGCCCATTGGAATCAGGATATTTGTTTTTGGTTGTTGAGTTTTAGGAGTTTTCTATATATTCTGAATATTAATCTCATCAGATACATAATTTCTGATTTTTTTTTCATTCTGTGGGTCACCTTTATTATTCTGTTAATTGTGTCTTTTGATATATAAAATTTAAAATTTTTATGAAGTCCAATTTGTCTACTTTTTTCTTTGTTGCCTGTACTTTTGATGTCATATCCAAGTAATCATTGCCAAATATAATGTTGTGAAGCTTTTTCTCTCTGTTGTCTCTTAAGAGATTTGTAGTTTTATCTCTTTCGTTTAGATCTTTGATCCATTTTGAGTAAATTTTTATATGTAGTGTTAGGTAAGACCCCAAATCATTAACATGTGGCTATCGAAATTTCCCAACACTAAGATACTGATCTTTCCCAACTAAATGGTCTTGCCACCCTTGTCAAAAATTATTTGATCATAGATAAGAGTTTATTTCTGGGCTCTCTATTTCATTTCATTACTTGATAGGTCTGTTTTATGCCAGGACAATAATGTTTTCTTTACTGTAGCTTATAGTAGTTTTGAAATCAGAATTATTAGTCCTCGAGCTTTGTTCTTCTTTTTCAAGATTGTTTTGGCTATTTGGGGTCCCTTGAGAATTAATATGAATTATAGAGTGGGTTTTTATGTTTCTGGAAAAAAAATGTCATTGGGATTTTGGAAGACACTGCATTTAATTTGTAAATCTCTTTGACTACTAATGGAATCTTAATACTATCAAGTCTTCAATTCCATAAATATGATATATGCTTCCATTTATTTATTTCCTCTTTAATTTCTTTCTGCAATATTTTGTAGTTTTCACTGTAAGAATATTTTACCTTCTTGGTCAAGTTTTTTCCTAAGTATTTCATTTTTTTGATGCAGTTATAAATGGGATTTTTTTTCTTAATTTCTTTTTCTGATTGTTCATTGTTACTATATAGAAATGTAACTGATAAAAAGCTTTTGCCCAGCAAAGGAAACAGTTGACAAAACCAAAAGACAACCAAGAGAATGGGAGAAGATATTATCAGATACAGGGCTAGTATCCAAAATCTATAAAGAACTTATCAAACTCAACAGCCATAGAACAAATAATCCAATCAAGAAATGGACAGAAGACATGAACAGACATTTCTGCAAAGAAGACATCCAAATGGCCAACAGACACATGAAAAAGTTTCAATATCTCTCAGCATCAGGGAAATACAAATCAAAGCCACAATGAGATACCACCTCACACCAGTCAGAATGGCTAAAATTAACAAGTCAGGAAACAGCAGATGTTGGCGAGGATGCAGAGAAAAGGGAACCCTCCTGCACTGTTGGTGGGAATGCAAGCTGGTGCAGCCACTCTGGAAAACAGTACGGAGGTTCCTCAAAAAGTTGAAAATAGAGCTACCCTATGACCCAGCAATTGCACTACTAGGTATTTACTCCAAAGATACAAATGTAGTGATCTGAAGGGGCACCTGCACTGCAATGTTTATAGCAGCAATGTCCACAATAGCCAAACTATGGAAAGAGCCCAGATGTCCATCGACAGATGAATGGATAAAGAAGATGTGGTATATATATATACAATGGAATATTATGCAGCCATCAGAAAATGAAATCTTGCCATTTGCAATGATGTGGATGGAACTAGAGGGTATTATGCTAAGTGGAATAAGTCAATCATAGAAAGACAATTATATGATCTCACTGATACGTGGAATTTAAGAAACAAGGCAGAGGATCATAGGGGAAGGGTGGAAAAAATGAAACAAGATGAAATCAGAGAGGGAGACAAAGCATAAGAGACTCTTAATCTTAGGAAATAAATTGAGGGTTGCTGGAGGGGAGGGGGGTGGAGGGATGGGGTAACTGGTGATGGACATTGGTGAGGGTATGTGTTATAATGAGCACTGGGTATTATATAAGACTGATGAATCACAGCCCTGTACCCCTGAAACAAATAATACATTATATGTTAATTGATTGAATTTAAATTTTAAAAAGAAGAAAAAAAGAAATGCAACTTACTTTTGTGTGTTGACTTTTTATCCTGCTACTTTGCTGAAGTCATTTATTAGTTTTAATAATTTCTTTGTGTGGAATCTTTAGTATATTCTGCATTTAAGATCATATTATCTGTGAACAGGGATTATTTTACTTCTTCCTATCCAGTTTGTATGACTTTTATTTCTTTTTCATTCCTATTTGCTATGGATAGAATTTCCAGCATTATTTTAAATGCAAGTGACAAAGTGGACATCCTTGTCTTGTTCCTGATCTGAGATGAAAATCTTTCAGGCATTCACTTTTGAGTAAGATGTTTGCTGTGGTTTTTTCATGTATGGCTTTTGTTACATTGAAGTAGTTTCCTTCTGTTCCTAGTTTGTTGAGTATTTTTATCATGAAAGAGTCTTGAATTTTGTTAAGTATTTTTTTCTGCATCAATTGAGATACTGTGTTTTTTTCCCCTGTATCTTGTTGCTATGGCATATTACAATGATCAGTTTTCATATGTTGAGCCATCCTTGCATTCCAGGAATAAATTTTACTTGGTCATTATGTATAATCCCTTAAAATGCTACTGAATTCAGTTTGCTAATATTTTTTGAGTTTTTTTTTTTTTTTTTTTTGCATGAGTGTTCAAGAGATCCTGGTCTGTAGTTTTATTTTCTTGTTGTGTCTTTGTCTCGCTTTGGTATCAGGGTATTACTGGCCTGAAAGAATGACTTGGGTAGTCTTTGCTCCTCTTCAGTTTTTTAGAAAAGCTTGAGAAGGATTGGGTATTAGTTCTTTAAATTTTAGTAGAATTCACCAGCGAAGCCATTAGGTCCAGGGCTTTTCTTTGTTGGGAGATTTTTTTTGTTACTGACTCAATCTCCGTACTAGTTTTAAGTGTAGTTTTGGTAGGCTTTGTATTTTTAGAAATTTATCTGTATCTTCTAGGTTACCTAATTTGTTGACCTACAATTATTTATATTACTCTCATGATATTTTTTATATCTCTGGAATTGGGAGTCCCCACTTTCATTTCTGATTTTAGTAATTTGAGTTTTTTCTTCTTTTTTTTCTTATTCCATCTGGTTTGTCAGTTTTCAAAGATTAACAGATGGTTTTATTCTTTTCTCTATCATTTTAATGTTCTCTGTTTTCTTTATATCTGCTCTAATATTTACTATTATATTCCTTCTCCTAGCTCTGGGTTTAGTTTCTTCTTCTTTTTTTTTAGTTCCTTAAATTGTAAAGTTGTTTTGAGATCTTTTTATTGTAAGCATGTACAGCTATAATTTCCCCACCCCTTAGCATTATTTTTGCTGTGTCCATAAGTTGTGATATGTTGTGTTCTAATTTTTATTTATCTCTTTCTTCCTTTCAGTAAATTCCTTAGACTCAATGATTTTAATTGTTCTATCTACAAGTGTATTGGTTCTTTCTTCCACCAGCTCAAATCTGCCTTTGAATTCGTCTAGTATATTTTTCATTGTAGTTACTGTATTTTTCAACTCAAGATTTTCTGTTTGGTTTCTTTGTAGATTTTCTGCCCCTTGGATATATCCATTTTATTCATATGTTTTTCTTGACTTAAAGAAAAAACTACATCATATTTATTTCTTTGAGCATTTAAGGCAGTTGTTTAAAATCTTTGTCTAGTAAATATGCCATTAGGACTTTTTTTGGCACAGTTTCTGTCTTTTTTTTTTTTTTCTTCCATAGAATGGGTCGAACCTGTTTCTGTGAAGGCCTCATGATTTTTGTCATTGTAGAGTGGACATTTGAATGTAATAGGTCTGAAAATGAGATTCTCTTCATCCAAAAGGTTGCTGGGGTTTTTTTGTTTCATTTTTTTGTTTTTGTTTTTTCAATAGTTTTAGCTATCTCTGTACTGAGGATCAAGCTGAGATGTAAGCTTAAGATCTCTTCAGGTTACTTTCTGATGTCCTCTGTGTGTACGGTTGCCTTTGGATGTCTTAGTCTTTAATGTCTGCCTTCCACAAGCTGAATAAGAAAAATGAAAATTGGGGGAAATGTGCTGGCCCTTAAATCCCCTGGACGTCAGTTTAGCGAGAGGAGGCAGGGCTTACGTCAAGTAAGGTGTAAAAACAGGAACTGCTACATCTTGTCTACATCTCATTTATGAGAAGCAGCATTTGGTAATCAGAGCACAGATCCCCAGTATTTGAAGGACAGAATCCTTTTTACCCACCTTGCTCCTGCATGTTGTGTGCAAACTACTCCTGGAATCACACAGCTGTTTGCCATAGGACTTGCAATAGAGGTTGGGTGGTTGAGACCTGAAATTGATGGAAATTAACCACAGTTTACCATCCAAGACTTCCCTTGGAATTTGCAAGCCTTCAATAGATTCTAGAGTTCCAAGATAGTTGCATCAGATATATTATGCCAGTGCAATTGTCCAAATGAAGAGACAGATTCCTGATACTTCCTGCTGTGCCATCTTTTCAGAATCCTCTTTCTTATTGTACTTATTTTTAAGCTCATTTCTACTTTGATTAAATCAAGCTGTCATAATATTAGTGAATAACTCATTTTATAATATGTCACATAAAGAAATGGTTATAATTTATTTATTTACACATTGTCACCCAGCAAAACTGTTGCCTTCTTCATGGTTGTGATTTTAGCTAATTTGTCTTCATAATAGCAGCATCTGTCATGAGGTAAATGCCAGACAAAAGGCAGTTGATTTGAATTTAATGGAAATGAAGAAAGGATGTTTGTCATTTACTGCATGATCAGTTCTTCACATTCTAAAATCATGATCTTAAAAAAAATTCTGAACTAGTGAAAAAAGGATTTTATGTTGAAAGAGAATGTATTCTTTAGAAGAATCAATTTGGCTACTCTAATTGATCGGCTTTATCTGAATAGTTTATGTACTCTTTCAATTTCCTGCATAATTCTTTGAGCTCAATTTTCATGTCCCATCATTTAGATTATCTTTTCAACGCACATATGCAGATTAGTACATAAAGTCCCTATGAGAAAAGTAAAGATAAAGGTACATTATACAAAAATAAACAGCTGCACAAAGGTTTTAAAAATCTAAGGCGAAGGTGGATAATTGTGCTAAAATTTATCAGTCTATTCAGAAATGTAGACTAACAAAACAGATGTTACCACTGCTAGACAAAAGGAGACTCAGTGCCTAGACTCAAACCAGAATGTGCCACATTTAAGGCCTTTGTGGAAGTGCATCCAATTGAGCATGTGGAAACATATGGTTTTATACACAGGTAATCCTGACATTGGATCCAAAGTGAAGCTTGGCCTTGTTGGTAGTTGACTTCAATACTGGCCATCGTTCAGGTTCAGCTTTGGAGGCAAGACCCAGATGAGTCTCTGTTATAATATGTGGAAAATAGGCTAAGAAATCTTCTAAATGACATTTGATTTGCTCTAATTTGAGAAGTAAATGCAATGTCAGTTAACTTATGAGTTATAATTATCAATACATGTTAAAAATTTGTGTAGAGATAGCATTGTAATAGGAAAGGGGGCTCATTATTTTTTGAAATCAAATAATGCAATGGTATGAGAACTTTAAACGAGATTTCCAAAACATGTTTGGGCTCTGAGGATGCCACCTATCTGGGTTTATTACTCAAACTGAAGAACTCATGTTGAGGTAAGATACTTACTCATTTGCTGCACCTTAATTTGCTTTTCTCTTAATTGAGCTCAGCATGAGGTAAGATTTTGTAAGTAATGTACATACTGCCCTTTTTTAACCTAGACTTTTATAATATCTATTCCTCTGGAATCATTTTTTCCTAACCCTGGTGGTTGAATAGGTTAAGGTAAGAAGGAGTAGCAGGAAAAAAGAATAAAAGAAACCAGGGTTCTAGGAAAAAAAAATAAGCCAAAGAGAACTTCTTAAGTGAACCTCTTCCCCTTCTTAACTTGGCAAGCTGCAGTATACTCAAAAGGTGGCAAACTTCAGTGAATAGTGTTTGCAGTCCCCATTAAAAGAAGAGCAAGACCACTTCTCTTGGGGAGTAGGCACACTTTCAGATTTCTAAAAAAACAAAATGCCTGGTATTGATATTGTACAACACCAGGCAGTCCTAATAGTAACACATTTCTGGGTTTGATTGTACTTTAAGCTTAACCATAATACATACACACAATGTCTAAACAGAATTTGAAGTGAGTGCCAATACTTATCATGTTACAATTATAATTGTAAGTGACGTACTGTTGAGCTGTAACTGTGGTATAGGAAAAAAAGGTTTATCATATAGCCCATAAGATTATAAATAAATATTTTAAATATATTTTGTACTCTAAGCCCCCTTTCTTTCATTTAATTTTTGTTTCCTATACTTAGAAAGTGTAATGTCAATTTTTCCAGCCAATAATCTCTTGACTTCTGAAAAGCCAGTCTGGGCTAGCAGTTGTTTAAAGACGATTACCATACCTTTAGTATGAAGACAGTTGATGGACATTTTTAAGTAGTAAAATTTTAATTATTAACTATAATATGTGATTTCTTATCAATACTGATAGAAAAATGTGGATTACACTTATTTTATTTTTTCTCTTTCCTTTTTTTTATGTTATGTTAATCACCATACATTACATCATTAGTTTTTGATACATTACACTTATTTTAGAGAATTGGAATAGAAATGAACATAATGAGAAATCTTTTTCTTTTTGCTATTCAATTTAGAAATACATCACTAAGTGTTAAAAGCAATTCTGACAGTGAGATTTTAATAAAAGTAAATATGGCTGAATGTGAAAATATAAAAAAAATACCCTCAGATTTATGACAGTTTTCTTCTCATGGATAATTGAAAATTATATGTACAACTTATTATTACTATTATTACACTTTTTAAGGAAAAAGTACTTAAATACACCCTAAAAATAAATGAGGCATAACACTTCAGCCTGTCCCTTCAACTGGTAGATTCACATACACATGAATGGTGACTTTTTTTAACATAAAATTACATGACTAATTCTTTCTCACCACTTCATTAGTTAGTGATGCTAGCCCTAGTTCAGAACTAAAATCAGCCCATTTAATGAAATGCTTACTTAAACACCAAAGTCATTATTACATATGTAACAGTTTGGAAATACTGCACTAAACTTGGAAAATGCCCAGCACCAATGAATCAATTTTCTATCTGCTTTATAAAAACAACTTCTGCTTTATTGCTTTTTGGAAACAGAATTGAAGCAATACTTCACAAAAGCCATTAAACAGAACTTGTGACATAAAATACAAGACTTCTGACTAAGCTACATCATTTCTTGATTCCTTTTGAACACCTAATGGCATAATGAAAACTGATTAGACTATTCATATGTTCACATTCTCCGCTATGATATCTGATAGCCTCAAATTAGAAAGTTGATTCGTAAAATGAGATGATGGTACAATTGAACAATCAGCCTCATAAACAGTGTACTGCTGAGTAATGCAGACTTTTAATTGGTCAAATAATGTGGCATTTAGTGCTGGAAAATATGGAAGATAGTCTATAATTAGAATAATTAACACAAAGATGATTTTTTTTTAAAGATTTTATTTATTTGAGAGAGAGAGAATGAGAGACAGAGAGCATGAGAGGGAGGAGGGTCAGAGGGAGAAGCAGACTCCCCGTCGAGCAGGGAGCCCAATGCGGGACTCGATCCAGGGACTCCAGGATCATGACCTGAGCCGAAGGCAGTCGCTTAACCAACTGAGCCACCCAGGCGCCCCAACACAAAGATGATTCTTATATAGAAGCAACACATTAAATATTTAACCATGAGGAAAGTTAACAATTTCAAACTGGTGAATGAAGGGAAAATTCTTTGAGAGTTCTTTAAAGCAAAAGCATTCTCCAAAAATGTTGGCAAAATAGAGATATTTTCTATAAGCAAAAAATGAATCTGTGGCTAGCAGACTTGCCTTATAGGAAATACTAAAGGAAGTTCTTCATGAAGAAATAAATTGAAACCAGACACTAATTCAAATTTTTAGGAAAAAGTGAATAATATTGGAAAATATGATATATGGATTATCATTAATAACTCCATAATTATATATTTTGTATATTTCTTTAACTTTTATAAAAAAATAGGATTCTATAAAGCAGTAATTATAATACTATTTTATTGGTTTTTGTAAGCATACTTAATATGTAATATATAATACAATATAGCACAAAAGGGGAGAAAATGGAGGTATATTGGAGGAAAGTTCCTTGTGTACATATATTAATATTAGAATTAATATTAGAATTAATATTAGAATCAATAGCTGATATGAATATGCAGATTATAATGTATGAAAATTCCTTTTATAACCTCTAAATCAACTACAAATATCAAAAGTTTAGTAAAAAAAATAGAATAACTAAAAATGTACACTGTTTAACACAAAAGAAGATAGAGGAGTAAAGACAGAGTAGACATATAAAAACAAATAGGAGGTCTGGTCCCAGGAATTCATCTGGACAGGGATCAAACCATTCTGAACATCTACAAACTCAACAGGAAATCGAAGAAAAGAATAGCAACAACTCTCTGAACAGAAAAATAACCACTTTCTGGAAGGTAGGACGTGTGGAGAAGTGAATCTGAGGCGATATTTGGGAGGTGGCGGGGGAGGGGGCCTCCATCGGCCGCTTCTGGCAAGTGATAGAGCTGTGGAGCACAAAGTTGGAACTTTTAGAAGTCGGCTCCACTGAGGGACGTCGCTCCAGTGGCTAAGCTGGGGTGGAACCCTCGCTGGGACAGTGTGGTCGCAGGACCCTTGGGGTCACAGAAAGACCGGGGGATGCCTGAGTGTGGCAGAACTTCCAGGTATCGGAATGGGGAAGCCGGCTGCAGAGACAGAGCCGAGGAGTGGGCTCTCAGCTCGGGGTTGCCATAAACCGTGGTCCACAGAACAGTCGGGCCACTGCTCCTCCAGCAGGGACCCAACAAGTGGCAGATCTGGGGAGACCCCCCTTCCCCCCCAGGAGGAGGGGCTTGAGAGTGTACTGCAGGGATCTGCTGTGTATGGAGACTCCACACGGGGTCTGGTGCCAGAGATAGAAACACTCGATCACAGGCCAGGTGAGCACGGAGTGTGGCTGGAGACTGGGGAGATGGGAGTGACTGACTGCTTTTCTCTGGGGGCTCACTGAGGAGTGGGGCCCCTGAGTTCTCGACTCCTCCGGGGCAGAGATTGGGAGGCCGCCATTTTCACTCTCATCCTCCAAATCTGTACAGTAAGCTTGTGGGGAACAAAAGCTCCTGAGAGCAAACCCGAGCAGATTACTTAGTCCGGACCCGGCAAGGGCAGGACAATTCTGCCTCAGCAAAGACTTTTGGGAACCACGGCAACAGGCCCCTCCCCCAGAAGATCAGCAAGAACAGCCAGCCAAGACCAAGTTTACCGATCAATGAGAACGGCAAAACTCCAGCGCTGGGGGAATAATGCACATAGAATTCATGGCTTTTTTACCAGGATTCTTTAGTCTTTCAAAGTTAATTTTTTTTTAACTTTTTTTTTTAATTTTTCTTTTTCCCATTTTCAACCATCTTATCAATCCCTTTTTTTAAAAATCTTTTTTATTTTTCATTTTTAGAGTCATATTCTATCACTTCATAGTAGTTAACCTTATTTTTGGTATATATATAAAAGTTGTTCTCTCTTTAAAATTTTGGGATACAGTTTCTTCTAACAGATCAAAATATACCCTAAATCTCTGTTGTATGGCTTTGTTCTAGTCTCCTGCCTGATCACATTCTCTCCCATTTTTTTTCTTAAACCTCTTCTTTCTTTTTTCAACCAACTTCTTATCAATTCCTTTTATAAAATCTTTTATAATTTTCATCTTTACAGTCATATTCCATCCCTTCATTGTATTAACCCTTATTTTGGCACATATATGTTTTACTTTCTTGAAAAATTTGGGAGGCACTTTCTTCTAACAGACCGAAATACACCCAAAATCTAGTGTGTGGCACGGATCTATGCACCAGCCTGATCATATCTGATCATATTTTATTATTTTTGTTTTGTTTTTGTTTGTTTTTTTCTTTTTCTTTTTCTTTTTTTCTTTCTTTCCCTTTCTTTTCCCCGGGTTTCAGGTCTTTTCTGATTTGTTTAGTGTATATTTTCTGGGGATGTTGTTACCCCATTAGCATTTTGTTCTCTCATTCATCTATTCTCCTCTGGACAAAATGACAAGATGGAAAAAATCACTTCAACAAAAAGAACAAGAGGCAGTTCTGACTGCCAGGGACCTAATCAATACGGACATTAGTAAGATGTTGGAACTAGAGTTCAGAATGATGATTTTAAAGATACTAGTTGGGCTTGAAAAAAGCATGGAAGTTATTAGAGAAACCCTTTCTGGAGAAATAAAGAACTAAAATCTAACCAAGTTGAAATCAAAAAGGCTATTAATGAGGTGCAATCAAATATGGGGGCGCTAACTGCTAGGATAAATGAGGCAGAAGAGAGAATCAGTGATATAGAAGACCAAATGATGGAAAATAAAGAAGCTGAGAAAAAGAGAGATAAACAACTACTGGATCATGAGGGCAGAATTCAAGAGATAAGTGATACCATAAGATGAAAGAATATTAGAATAATTGGGATCCCAGAAGAAGAAAGAGAGAGAGGGGCAGAAGGTATATTGGAGCAAATTATAGCAGAGAACTTCCCTAATTTGGGGAAGGAAACAGTCATCAAAATCCAGGAGGCACAGAGAACCCCTCTCAAAATCAATAAAAATAGGTCATCACCCCGACATCTAATAATAATACTTACGAGTCTCAGAGACAAAGAAAAATTCCTGAAAGCAGCTTGGGAGAAGAGATATGTAACCTACAGTGGCAGAAACATTAGATTGGCAACAGACCTATCCACAGAGACCTGGCAGGCCCGAAAGGACTGGCATGATATATTCAGAGCACTAAATGAGAAAAATATGCAGCCAAGAATACTATATTCAGCTAGGCTGTCATTGAAAATAGAAGGAGAGATAAAAAGCTTCCAGGACAAACAAAAACTAAAGGAATTTGCAAACATGAAACCAGCCCTACAAGAAATATTGAAAGGGGTCCTCTAAGCAAAGAGAGAGCTTAAAAGTAACATAGACCAGAAAGGAACAGAGACAATATACAGTAACAGTCACCTTACAGGCAATACAATGGCACTAAATTCATATCTTTCAGTAGTTACCCTGAATATAAATGGGCTAAATGCCCCAATCAAAAGACAATGGGTGTCAGATTGGATAAAAAAACAAGGCCCATTGATATGCTGTCTGCAAGAGACTCATTTTAGACCCAAAGACACCCCCAGATTGAAAGTGAGGGGGTGGAAAACCATTTACCATGCTAATGGACACAAAAAGAAAGCTGGGGTGGCAATCCTTATATCAGGCAAATTAGATTTTAAACCAAAGACTGTAATAAGAGATGAGAAAGGACACTATATCCTACTTAAAGGGTCTATCCAACAAGAAAATCTAACAATTGTAAATATCTGTGCCCCTAACATGGGAGCAGCCAATTATATAAACCAATTAATAACAAAAGCAAAGAAACACATTGACAACAATGCAATAGTAGTGGGGGACTTTAACACCTCCCTCAATGAAATGGACAGATCATCTAAGCAAAAGATCAACAAGGAAATAAAGACGTTAATTGATGCACTGGACCAAATGGACTTCACAGATATATTCAGAACATTCCATCCCAAAGCAGCAGAGTACACATTCTTTTCTAGTGCCTATGGAACATTCTCCAGAATAGATTACATCCTAGGTCACAAATTGGGTCTCAACCAGTACCAAAAGATTGGGATCATACCCTGCATATTTCAGACCACAATGCTTTGAAACTAGAACTCAATCACAAGAGGAAAGTAGGAAGGAACTCAAATACATGGAGGCTAAAGAGCATCCTACTAAGGAATGAATGGGTCAACCAGGAAATTAAAGAAGAATTAAAAAAATCATGGAAACCAATGAAAATGAAAACACAACTGTTCAAAATCTTTGGGATGCAGCAAAGGCAGTCCTAAGAGGAAAGTATATAAATACAAGCCTTTCTCAAGAAACAAGAAAGGTCTGAAATACACAATCTCACCATACACCTAAAAGAGCTGGAGAAAGAACAGCAAATAAAGGCTAAACCCAGCAGGAGAAGAGAAATAATAAAGATCAGAGCAGAAATCAATGAAACAGAAACCAAAAGAACAGTAGAACAGATCAACGAAACTAGGAGCTGGTTCTTTGAAAGAATTAACAAGACTGATAAACCCCTGGCCAGACTTATAAAAAGAAAAGAGAAATGACCCAAATAAATAAAATCATGAATGAAAGAGGAGAGATCACAACCAACACCAAAGAAATACAAACAATTTTAAGAACATATTATGAGCAACTCTATGCCAACAAATTAGATAATCTGGAAGAAATGGATACATTCCTAGAGATGTATCAACTACCAAAACTGAACCAGGAAGAAACAGAAAACCTGAACAGACCTATAACCACTAAGGAAATTGAAGCAGTCATCAAAAATCTCCCAACAAACTAAAGCCCAGGGCCGGGTGGCTTCCCAGGGGAATTCTACCAAACATTTAAAGAAGAATTAATCCCTATTCTTCTGAAACTGTTCCAGAAAATAGAAATGGAAGGAAGACTTCCAAACTCATTTTATGAGACCACCATTACCTTGATCCCCAAGCCAGACAAAGACCCCATTAAAAAGGAGAATTACAGACCAATATCCTTGATAAACATGCATGCAAAAAGTCTCACCAAAATACTAGCCAATAGGATCCAACAGTACATTAAAAGGATTATTCACCACAAACAAATGGGATTTATCCCTGGGCTGCAACGTTGGTTTAACATCCGCAAATCAATCAGTGTGATACAATACATTAATAAAAGAAAGAACAAGAACCATATGATCCTCTCAATAGATGTAGAAAAAGCATTTGACAAAGTACAGCATCTTTCTTGATCAAAAGTCTTCAGAGTATAGGGATAGAGGGTACATACCACAATATCATAAAAGCCATCTATGAAAAACCCACAGCGAATATCATTCTCAATGGGGAAAAACTGAGAGCTTTCCCCCTAAGGTCAGGAACACAGCAGGGATGTCCACTATCACCACTGCTATTCAACATAGTATTAGAAGTCCCAGCCACAGCAATCAGACAACAAAAAGAAATAAAAGGCATCCGAATCGGCAAAGAAGATGTCAAACTCTCACTGTTTGCAGATCATATGATACTTTATGTGGAAAACCCAAAAGACTCCACCCCAAAACTGCTAGAACTCATACAAGAATTCAGTAAAGTGGCAGGATATAAAATCAATGCACAGAAATCAGTGGCATTCCTATAAACCAACAACAAGACAGAAGAAAGAGAAATTAAAGAGTTGATTCCATTTACAATTGCACCCAAAACCGTAAGATACCTAGTAATAAATCTAACCAAAGAGGCAAAGAATCTGTACTCAGAAAACTATAAAATACTCATGAAAGATATTGAGGAAGACACAAAGAAATGGAAAAAGGTCCCATGCTCATGGATTGGAAGAACAAATATTGTGAAGATGTCAGTGCAACCTAGAGCAATCTACACATTAAATGCAATCCCTATGAAAATACCATCCGCTTTTTTCAAAGAAATGGAACAAATAATCCTAAAATGTGTATGGAACCAGAAAAAATCCCAAATAGCCAGAGGAATGTGAAGAAGAAAAGCAAAGCTGGTGGCATCACAATTCCTGACTTCCAGCTCTATTACAAAGTTGTCATCATCAAAATAGTATGGTACTGGCACAAAAACAGACCCATAGATCAATGGAACAGAATAGAGAGCCCAGAAATGGACCCACAACTCTATGGTCCACTAATCTTCAA
Organism: Neomonachus schauinslandi; assembly: GCF_002201575.2. Lineage (NCBI taxonomy): Eukaryota > Metazoa > Chordata > Mammalia > Carnivora > Phocidae > Neomonachus > Neomonachus schauinslandi. Next base: position 106,888,515 of record NC_058405.1, read on the forward strand.
CGAAGCAGGAAAGAATGTCCAATGGAAAAAAGACAGTCTCTTCAACAAATGGTGTTGGAAAAATTGGACAGCCACATGCTGGAGACTGAAACTGGACCATTTCCTTACACCACACACAAAAATAGACTCAAAATGGTTGAAAGACCTCAATGTGAGACAGGAGTCCATCAAAATCCTAAAGAAGAACACAGGCAGCAACCTCTTCGACCTCGGCCGCAGCAACTTCTTCCTAGAAACATCGTCAAAGACAAGGGAAGCAAGGGCAAAAATGAACTATTGGGACTTCATCAAGATAAAAAGCTTTTGCACAGCAAAAGAAACAGTCAACAAAACCAAAAGACAACCGACAGAATGGGAGAAGATATTTGCAAATGACATATCAGATAAAGGGCTAGTATCCAAAATGTATAAAGAACTTATCAAACTCAACACCCAAAGAACAAATGATCCAATCAAGAAATGGGCAGAAGACATGAACAGACATTTTTCCAAAGAAGACATCCAAATGGCCAACAGACACATGAAAAAGTGCTCAACATTGCTCGGCATCAGGGAAATCCAAATCAAAACCTCAATGTGATATCACCTCACACCAGTCATAATGGCTAAAATTAACAAGTCAGGAAACGACAGGTGTTGGTGGGGATGCGGAGAAAGGGGAGCCCTCCTACACTGTTGGTGGGAATGCAAGCTGGTGCAGCCACTCTGGAATACAGTATGGAGGTTCCTCAAAAAGTTGAAAATAGAGCTACCGGGGCGCCTGGGTGGCTCGGTCGTTAAGCGTCTGCCTTCGGCTCAGGTCATGATCCCAGGGTCCTGGGATCGAGTCCCACATCAGGCTCCCTGCTCAGCGGGAAGTCTGCTTCTCCCTCTCCCACTCCCCCTGCTTGTGTTCCTGCTCTCACTGTCTCTCTCTCTGTCAAATAAATAAATAAAATCTTTAAAAAAAAAAGAAAAGAAAAGAAAATAGAGCTACCATAGGATCCAGCAATTGCACTCCTGGGTATTTACCTCAAAGATACAAATGTAGGGATCCAAAGGGGTATGTGCATCCCGATGTTCATAGTAACAATGTCCACAATAGCCAAACTGTGGAAAGAGCCAATGTCCATCGACAGATTAATGGATAAAAAAGTCTTGGTATATATATACGATGGAATATTATGCAGCCATCAAAAGGAATGAAATCTTGCCATTTGCAACAGCGTGGATGGAACTGGAGGGTATTATGTTGAGCGAAATGTCAATCAGAAAAAAACACGTATCATATGACCTCACTGATATGAGGAATTCTTAATCTCAGGAAACAAACTGAGGGTTGCTGGAGTGGTGGGGGGTGGGAGGGATGGGGTGGCTGGGTGATAGACACTGGGGAGGGCATGTGTTATGGTGAGCGCTGTGAATTGTGTAAGACTGTTGAACCACAGACCTGTACCTCTGAAACAAATAATACATTATATGTTTAAAAAAATTAGAAGAAGAAGAAATAGCAGGAGGGGAAGAATGAAGGGGAGGAAATCGGAGGGGAGATGAACCATAAGAGACTATGGAAAACAAACTGAGGTTTCTAGAGGGGAGGGGGTGGGGGATGGGTTAGCCTGGTGATGGGTATTAAAGAGGGCACGTTCTGCATGGAGCACTGAGTTTTATACACAAACAATGGATCATGGAACACTACATCAAAAACTAATGATGTAATGTATGGTGATTAATATAACATAATAAAAAAACAAATAGGAAAATGGTAAGCACAACAGTATTTGTCACAATATTAATTAGTCACAGTATTAGTGACAATATTATTATTATTATTATTGGTAGTGACTAAGACTCAGTATGTCAGGAAAATAACACAATTATAAAGATCTGTGTGCCTAAAAAAAGAAACCCAAAATACATGTGAAAAAATGAGAGAATTGAAAGGAGAAATAGGTATTTCAACAATAATAGTTGGAGAGTCAGTATCCATTCAATTATTGCTAAAACAACTAGAGCGAAAATCAGGAATTTAGAAGACTGAACAATACTATCAAGAAACTTGAGCTAACTGACTCCACCCAACAACCCCAGCATCCTCCTTGTCAAGAACTGACGGGAAATTCTCCATGACGAACCACATGCTAGGTCACAAAAGTAGTCTCCACAAATGTAGTGTAAAGCATGTTTTTTGCCCACAGTAGAATTAACTTAGAAGGCAACAACAGATAATTCTGGGCAATCACCAAAGATTTGGAAATTAAACAAGCCACATCTAAATAATACGTTGATCAAAGAAAAAAATCATAAGAGAATCCTTTGAACTGAATTAAAATGAAAACATATCAAAATTTATGAGAAGCCGTTAAACAAGTTCTTAGAAGTAAATTTGCACTTTTAAACATGACATCAAAAAGGATGAAAGTCTCAAGTCAACAATATAAATTTTTACCTTAAAACTAGAATAAAGGAGCAAATTAAACCTGTAGCAAGCAGAAGGAAATGGGTAGAAAAAAGTAGAGAAGGAAATCACTGAAATGGAAATACAGAAAAGCAATAGAAAATTCTTGAAAGCAAAATTTGATTCCTTGAGATCAACAAAGTTGACAAACCTTTAGCTAGACTAACAAACAAAGCAAAATACAAATACTAGTAAATTCAGTTTTAAAGGAGAAGATATCAAACATACTGCCATATGCATCATGGAAGTCCTAGAAGAATTGGGAGAGAAAAAGACAGAATATGTGGAGAAATAATGACTGATAACTCCCCAAATTCCATGGAAGTCATGTATATAAACATCCAAAAATCTCAATGAACTTCAAGTAAGATGGACTTTGAGATTCACACTGAGACATATTATAATCAAAGTTTCAAAAGCTGAAGGCATAGAGTGAATCTTGAGAGCAGCAAGAGAGAAGCAAATTACCACAAACAAGAGATTCTCAATAAGAATATTAGCAGATTTCTCATCAGGAACTTTGGGTTCTCATCATAAGGAAAAATGTAGCTTTATGAGGTGATGGATGTTAACTAAATATATTTTGGTAATTATTTATAATATATACATATATCAAATCATTATGTTGTACACCTTAACCTTATACAGTGTTATATGTCAATTATGTCTTAATAAAACTGGAAAAAATGAAACATGAATAAGAAGATAAACTTTGGACACCAGAAGACTGTGGGATTTTATATTCAAAGTGATAAAAAAAAAACTGTGAACGAAGAATCCATTATCTCCACTATCTGGCAAAATTGTCCTTCCAAAGTGAGGGAGAAATTTAGGCAATACATGATAACCAAAAGCAGAGGGAGTTTATGACCAGTAGATCTGCTCTGTAAGAAATGCTTAAGGGAGTCTTATATGGTGAAATGAAATGACGTTAGACAGTAACTCAAGGCTGTAAGGAGAAGTAAAGATCTCAATAAAGGTAAATACATGAACAATTATAAAATCTACTATTATTGTAATAATGGTTTATAACTGCACTTTTTATTTTCTACATGATTTAAAAAGACAAATACATTTAAGAAAACAGTTATTGGGGCAAATGCTAGTATTACTGTAACTTTGGTTTTTAGTTCGAAATCCTGTCTTTTATATAATTTAAAAGACTAATGCATTTAAAGAATTAATAGTTTATGGTTTGGGGACACACAATTTATAAAGATGTAATTTCATGACATCAGCAACTTAAAGGGGTGGGAATGGAGCTGTAAAAGAATAGAGAATGTGTATGTTTTTAAAGTTAAGTTGGTATTAATTTAAATTACAGAGTTAAAACTTTAGGATGTTAATGTAATCCCCATGGTTACTACAAAGAAAATAGCTATGGAAGAAATATAAAAGAAAATGATAAAGGAATTTAAGCATTTCACTACAAAAATAAAACTAAAAACAAAGGAAGACTAATTCAGGAAATGGGGAACAGAGAAACTATAGGGCCTATAGAGAACAAATAGCACAGTGACAAAGGTAAGTTCTTCTTTATCTGTAATTATTTTTATTATTTTTTAAGATTTTATTTATTTGAGAGAGAGAATGAGATAGAGAGAGAGAGCATGAGAGGGGGGAGGGTCAGAGGGAGAAGCAGACTCCCCGCTGAGCAGGGAGCCCGATGCGGGACTCAATCCCGGGACTCCAGGATCATGACCTGAGCCGAAGGCAGTCGCTTAACCAACTGAGCCACCCAGGCGCCCCTATCTGTAATGATTTTAAGTGTAAATGGATTAAACTCTCCAATCAAAAGATAGAGATTGGCAGATTGGATAAAATATATAACCCAACTGTATGTTGTTTATAAGAAATACACTGAAGATTCAGAAACACAAAGAAGTTGAAAATGAAAGGATTGAAAAAGACATTTCATCCAGATAATAACTAAAGAGAGCAGAGGTGGCTATACTAATATCAGACAAATCAAGTGTAAATCAAAATTTATGAGACAAAGGAGGACATTATATATTAATAAAAGATTCAATACAGCAAGAAGATACAATTATAAACATTTACACAGCTAATTACAAGTAATTAAAATATATGAGCAAAAACTGACAGAACGGAGAAAGTTCTATAAAAATATTTGACTATCCACTCACAATAATGGACAGAACTACCAGAAGAGGTATTGAAATAGAGGACTCAACAACAAAATTAACCAACTAGCTCTAACAGAAATGTATAGAACATTCTACCCAAAACAGAATACACATTCTTCTCAAGTGTACGTTGGAAATTTTCCAAGACCATATGTTAGACCCCAAATTAAATCTCAAGTTTGAAAATGATAGATTTCATTAAAAGTATCTATTCTGACCACTGCAGGATAATGTTAGAAATCAATACAAAAGGTAAACTGGAAAAAAATCATAAAACTGTAGAAATTTAACACTTTTAAACAACCAATGAATCAAAGAAGAAATCACTAGGAATATTAGAAAATTCAGACACAACATACCAAAACTTAGGGGACTCAGGGAAAGTGGGGCTAAAGGGGGAGTTTGTAACTATATATTTACATTAAAGAACAATAAATATATGAAATCAACAATCTAACTTCACAACCTAAAGAACTAGAAAAAGAACAAATTAAACCCAAATCTTGCAGAAGGAAAAAAATAATAAAGATTAGAGCAGAGAAGCAAAATAGAGAATAAAAAGACAATAGAGAAAATCAGTGCAACCAAAAGTTGGTTCTTTGAGAAAATAAACAAATTTGACAAACCTTTAGTTTAGATGGACTATGTAAAAAAAGAGAAAAAAACCCTCTTAATTACTTAAATCAGAAATGAAAGTGGGAATGTTACTATCAATTCTATAGAAATAAAAAAGATTATAAGAATACTATGAATAGTTGCACACCAACAATTTGTATAAACTAGATGAAATGGTCATATTCCTAGAACACTAAACCTGCCAACACTAAATCATGAAGAAATAGAGATCTGAATAGACTCATAACTAGTAAGGAGATTGAATCAGCATTCAAAAATCTCCCAAAAAGGAAAAGCCCTGGACCTGATGGCTTTACTGGTGAATTCCACCAAACACTTTTAGAGGAACTAATACTGATCCTTCTCAATCTTTTCCAAATTAATTCAAGAGGAGGGAATACTTCCTAACTCGTTCTACGGGGCCAACATTACCCTAGTACCAAAGCGAGACAGAAAGACTACAAAAAAATAAAACTACAGACCAATATCCCTTATGAGCATTGATGTAAACATCCTCTGGAAAACACTAGCAAACAGAATTCATCATTAAAAGTGTTATATACTATGACCAAATGGGATTTATTATTAGAATGCAAAGATAGTTTACCATATGAAATTGATCAACATAATAAGCCAATAAGATCTATTTTCCTCTGCTTTCTAGCTTTTAGAAATTGCCCATATCTCTTTCCTTGAGATCTTCTTCCATCTTCAAAGCCAATGATGACCCATGAAACCTTTTTCACATCTCATCACTTTGACTCTTCTTTCTCCCTCTTCCTCACTTAAGGACCCTTGTGATTACATTGGAACCACCGGATAATGCAGAAAAATCTCTATTTTAAGGGCAGTTGATTAGTAAATTCAATATCATGTGCTACCTTAATTCTCCTTTTCCATGTAACGTAAAATAATCACAAGTCTTGGGAATTAGGATATCGATATCTTTGGGAGGCATTTATTCTCTGCCTACCACAGTGCTACAACATGGATGAACCTTAAAAGTATTATACAAAGTGAAAGAACCCATATGTAGAGTCTATTTATTACATTATTTCATTTATATGAAATACCTGGCAAAGGCAAATTTGTGGAGACAAATAGCAGCTCCTCAGTGGCTTCCTAAAGATAGAAGTATGAGTGGAGATTAACCACAAATGAGTATAGGGGAACTTTCTTGAATTATGAAAATGTACTAAAACTGGATTATGGTGATGGTTACATAATTGTATTAACTAGAAATGATTTAATTGTATACTTTGCAATGATTTAATTGTATACTTTGCAATTGGTATATTTTATGGTTTGTAGGTTATACCTCAATCAAACTTATAATATAGAGGTACATATTGAAGAGGGCAGAAGTTTGTCTTAAAGGATTAAACAATTGGTCATTCCTGTAAGAAAGTTATTTATGACAGATTTGAAAGAAAGTAGATTAGAAGTCAAATATATCTTAAAGTATAGACATAAAATAAGGCCAGGTTTTTATAAATTTATATATCTGATTATTTATAAATGTCGAGAGGAAGTTTTTCGGTTTTTTGTCTTGTTTTTTGTTTTGTTTTAAACCATAATGAAGGAATAATCTCTTGCCCTAATTCTGAAAAGTAAATCACTTAACAGAGCAGGGAAGGTCACTTGAGAATACATTATGCCAAAGATTTCCACTTCCAGAAAACAGTGACGATGACAATCTTTGAATATTTATGTTGAAATTTCTTTCAAGCATTTTAAGAAATCTGCTTCTGAAATTCTTCAATATGGAATAGCAATGAGTAGGAAAATGGAAAACTAAGTAGTGATAGGACTAAATAAATGAATGTAATGTAAGGAAATGTTTTTATTCACACATAAGTTACTGTATTTAGCATCATGTATCACAGATCCCAATTTACTTTTTTGTGACCTAAATAAATTCTTAAAAGTCAACTTTTATGCTACATTTTCTCTTTTCCTTAGGGTGGGGGAAGTTGTGACCATCCTTTCAACAAAACACAAATCCTCAAAGGAGTTCTTTAGCCCTTTATAATTTACAAACATCCAAGGAACTCCAGAGCATCAGTCCACTCTCCTAAGAGGTTATTCTAGTCACAGCCACTGGCAGTTCTCCAAATCATACAGGCAAGGACAGAGCGGAAGGCTACGTCTCTAAGGACCTGAAAACTCTCCTTAAGAACTGAGTGTGTTGGCTGAACAATCATTATCGGCAAAGTTCAGGCAGTGCCCATTCAGTCCCCTGAGATTTCACTCCCAGTCATCACTTAGAGGACTCAAACACAACCCACAGGCAAGACTGCCAATGCTCCAGGATACAAAAACAAAGGGAATCTGGCCATGATTTGCAGAGAGTCACTATTTTAAATCTTCCTCCTTTTTTTCCCCATAGCATTTGGGAATCTCTGTGATAAAATGTACACTCTCACCATATGTGGAATTTAAACATGTATGTACAATGTCTCAATATTGCAAGAGAGTAATATGTATTTTGAAATTTCAATAATATCATCAACGCCTGTTTACCAAGTCATGCCTTTGTTCTTTTATAAGAGAACGTTTACCTTTGAAAGGGACTTGAGGCAGTGAAAATTAATCATTTGGGGGACAATATAAAGTGCAATAATGAATTTCATAGTAGTTATTTTAAGTTGGCTCAGTTTCAGATTAAACTAGGAAAAAAACATCAGAAAGGTTTCTTTTGGTCTCGTTTTCTGCTTTAAAAAAACCTATGGAAATGGGTTTTTTATTTTAATAAACACTGCTAGCATTTTCTACTTTTTATAGAAATGTGTAAGGTTAAGGAACTCATTTGTTCTTACACTATTGAAATACAAAAATAAATATATAAAATTATTCAAACTCATAGCTAATTTCAAAATGATTGCAAACTGAATGCCAAAATAAGGAGGTAACTCTTCACATAAAAAGGCTAATCATGGTTAATTGTTTTCCTATTCCTTTTGATGATAATAGCCATTATAAACTCATTTTAAGTATGTAGATGTAATATGCAATTACAACAAGACTCAGCATTCCAAAACTCAAACAGAAGACTAAGATAACATTGAGCACTGTTTATTGGTAAGGCTGCCAACCGGTTTCATTTTCAAAGGAAAAATAAGTGTATAGCTGTAGTCCAATCTTGTTTACATGCACATATTTTCCCTTTATGTGTACTGATACAGTGACTGTATCGAAATCAACCTCTTTACTATTGTACAAAGCAGTAGGTGGCTGTCATTATTGTCTGGAAGTTTTTGCAGTCATAGGACTCAAATCACAAAGCATTTAATTCCAAATCATTTTTTTTCTTGTAGATGAAAAATGTGATGATCCACTGGACATTATAAAAAGAAAAATTAGTCTTCTTAAGATCAAGCTTGGGGGACTTGTACACTTGATTCCTTGATTATCCAAGAAATTGAGAATCCCTCTGTGTAAGATATAAAATGAAAGTATGGAGTTAACTTTTGACCTTCATGTAGATTGGTGTCAATAAAAGAGCTTGTCTTTATTCAATCTATAGATCCTGTAGCCTTTAAAATAATAGTGGGAGGATAAGTGATTATAGAATTCTATGAAAGGGGGGCGCCTGGGTGGCTCAGTCGGTTAAGCGACTGCCTTCGCCTCAGGTCCTGATCCTGGAGTCCCGGGATCGAGTCCCGCATCGGGCTCCCTGCTCGGCAGGGAGTCTGCTTCTCCCTCTGACCCTCCCCCCTCTCATGCTCTCTCTCTGTCTCATTCTTTCTCTCTCAAATAAATAAATAAAATCTTTAAAAAAAAAAGAATTCTATGAAAGGGAATGTCAGCTTTCCCACAGAGTACCCATCTTTTCATTAAGGCTTTTCTCTGAAATATCAAAATAGGTCTATGCCACCGTTGCTTTACATTTGAAGAACATGCTCTTCAAACTTATTCCCTCTCCATTATGGTTCTTAATGCTCCGTCTTCTTAGGCAGCCTTGACTCCTTAGCAGTTATTTCAGTGATCCCTTTCTTAGCACACATACTTTTCTCTACAGAAAACCTTATCTAGTTCCTTGTATCCCAGTAGAGTTTCCACCGGCCTACTTCCCTCTCGAACTTCACTTCTCTTGTTCACCACCAAACTTCTTGAAATGTTAATCTTCAGTTACCACCTCAGTGAAAATTAATCTTAATTTCTTCTGATTTTAACATGTATTTCCAATTGTCTCCTGGAACATGCTCTTTTTTTGTCTCTTTGGAACTATAGACTAAGTAATGCCAAAATTCGACTCATCTTCACCTTCAAATTCTTTCACCCACAAAGTTCTGTATATACTCTGTGTGATGAAGCCTTAGAGGGAAATACAAGAGAATTGCAGAGTCCTTTTTCCAAAGTCTTGAATTGCAGAACCAACATAAAAAACCTTCTACATTAATGTATGTAGAAGAAATGTTTGTCTAAATTAAGTCTAATGTTTGTCTAAGTTAAATGTCAATTATAAGCAGCTGAACAAATTTCCTAACTGCTACACTACTGATCCCCAAACTAAAAATCATTTCAAGAGAAACAACTGTTTTGGGGTGCCTGGGTGTCTGAGTCGTTAAGCGTCTGCCTTCTGCTCAGGTCATGATCTCAGGGTCCTGGGATCGAGCCCCACATCGGGCTCCCCGATCGGCGGGAAGCCTGCTTCTCCCCCTCCCACTCCCCCTGCTTGTGTTCCCTCTCTAGCTGTCTCTCTGTCAAATAAATAAATAAAATTAAAAAAAGAGAGAGAAACAACTGTTTTAACACAAAGCAAAAATAAAATAATCAGTAAAGTGAAAGTATACTCTGTTTTACAAAATAGTCACTTTGCCTATATGAGCTTTGTGGTAGCAAATTGGAAAAAAATGAAGAACACTTGTTTTGTAAGAGAATGTATGACATTTCATGTCATCTAAAGAAAACCCAATAGTTTGTACGTATAATTAGGATTGTTCAAGTATTCTTCTCTACTGGAAAAAATATCTTGGTTTAATGTAACATTTTCATTAAAAATTACTATATTTTAAATTCACTAAATTTAACCTGTTGGAAACCTAAATGTTAAGTAACTCTTATCTAGATATTTGTCTAAATAGAAAATTAAATTATTTCAATTTTTAAAATTACTTCTCTTCTGGAAGAGAGGCATGGCATAAATGAGATACACATTCTATATGTGATAAGTTCTTAGAGTTTACTAGGAAAATTTTAATCTCTCTCTCTAGTTACATAAATTGTGTATGTGTGTGTTTTGTTGTTTATTGTTTTTCTTTATCTGCCACTGTCTTGAGGGCCCACCCATATACTCAACTGCCGTAGTTTCCTTTAGCTTTTGTTCTTTGGTACAACCATCCCCTCAACTGTGACCTGCAATTATTGAACTTGTACTTTTACTTTTGGATATATACTTTCATGGAAGTTGTGTCTTTCATCTCAAGTTGTACAAACCTAGGTTTGTATGACATATATTCTTATACATAGATTTATCTGCTAGTTTCAGATTCTGAGATTGTTTTTATTTTGTCTATATAGTCATTGTAACAACAGGCATTTTCCCTCCAGAGAGATAATACTGCGACTTAGATAGCTGTGACTTTTCTGGCATCATTAATACATGGAAAGAGATTTCATGCATTTGCCAGGTCAGCATCTGTACTAATTTGCTCTAGCATGATCAAGGAAATAGGCTATGAAGGACTGTGTGGCTTATTTAATTTTACTCAGGTGAAATAGGACATTATGTTGTCTATAGCCTTTCCTTGCTGACTAACCAAACTGTTTCTGGTTGTATACCTTTAAGAATGGATCCCAATTCATCCTGTAATATATGCTCATTTAGATATGCCTTTATACAAAGTCAATAGTTCCACAATATTCTAAGTCTGATAGAATTTTACCTAAGGCAGGGATCATTAAACATTTTTTGTACAGGGTCAGGTAGCAAATATTTTAGACTTTTATGGGCCATATGGTCTCAGGTATAACTGAACTCTGCCACTGTAGCAAGAGAGTAGCCATAAAAAATATGGAAACGAATGGGTGTAACTGTATTTAAATAAAAATCTTATTTACAAAAATAAGCAGTGGGTCAGATTTGACCATTGGGCTGTAGTGTGCAGACCTCTGGCCTAGGATAAGCTATTATGATACTTGTCTTTAATTCAGAAATTTCCTCATGGGTATTACTGTTAGTTAAATTTACTGAAATGATTACTAATTTATTTCTTTGACCTCCCGCCCAATAAGTCAAGATGGCTTATTTATTTATGTATTTGCTAGAAATAGGTATTGTTCATTCATCCATTAAGCCCTATTTTAATTTTTTTAAGTTTACATAACACATTTTTTTTTAAAGATTTTTATTTATTTATTTGACAGAGAGAGACACAGCGAGAGAGGGAACACAAGCAGGGGGAGTGGGAGAGGGAGAAGCAGGCTTCCCACGGAGCAGGGAGCCCGATGCGGGGCTCAATCCCAGGACCCTGGGATCATGACCTGAGCCGAAGGCAGACGCTTAACGACTGAGCCACCCAGGCGCCCCTACATAACACATTTTTAACATTATAAATCAGTCATTTACTAGAACTCCTCTGATCCCAAATCCTTATACCATCAAATATTATTAGGTCCCTCTACCTCTTCTCTGACCTAAATGTGAGAGTGCTTGAAAAGACATCTCCAATTAAAAAGTTAAAAAAAAAAAAGGCATTTTATCTTAAACAGTTTACAACATGTATATTTCTAGGTTTCAAAATGAAAGTATCTAGCATCCCAGAAAGAAGATAGGATAAAAGGTAATCAGAGCAGCATGGTTAAAGGAATAGGGTAAGTGATTTGGATGCTAAAGGATGAGAAAGGAAAGGGTCAGTCATATGCCTCAGGCACTGAAAATAAGTTTTGACTTTGCTGTTATTTTCTCTACAATTATGATCAGCAATGTAAGATGAATTCAACCAAAAAAAAAAAAAAAATCGAATGAAAGCCACAGGGTAGAAAAGGGGCAAAATTATCGTTCATCTGAGAAATTTCCCTGCTTCATGGAACAAAACTCTAGAGTAGACTCACTGAAGATCATAGGAAAACTTTCATACTTTTAGGCCTAATTTGCAAAATTTGCTTCACCTAAACCCCAAGGAGATGACTAAAGATTCACAAATAAGAAATGAAACCCATGGGAGATCATTAACAGCTTAACACAGTTTATGTGTTCAAATTCATTGCATTTATAAAAATAATAGGGTGGAATTGCTGGTATTTTGATAATGATAATAACAATAAAAATATAAAAATGTGAATTGTATATAACAAGTTAAGAATGAAATGCAGATATTAAGTAGAGGGTGTGACTATTTGGATCAGGCTTTCTTTTAGATAAAAGATGGATGAATCTCACATGACTTACTAATAGCTTCTCTAGCCTCATAAAAAAAAATTAAAAAATAGAATTGGCACAATTATCACATAAATGATGAAAAATTAACATGTTAGTTTTACAGTAGAGATAGTATCACAAAATGGTCAGCAAATTTAAACATATCTAGACTTCTTTGTGTATAATTAAATTAGTAGAAGGCATGAGGTCTGACTTACCATAAAAGATGGGAACAAAATTTCCAGTTATGAAAAAAAAATGACAAATGCAAATATCACTTCAATAAAGTTACAGTATGATGAAATATATTTGTTTTGTTACAAGGTATAGAAATGCTCTTATAACAAGTATAGGCAAAAAGAAACATGTTCATGGAATCCAATAGAGTATAAAAAACAACTTTTAAAATATTGTGGAATGAAAATAAATGAGACTGGACTTCAGGATGAGTTGGAACTAGTCAAAACCGCCAGGCTATTCTCTGTCTGTGGTAGTTAACATTCTGTTTCAACACATATAAGCTTTTTCTACATGAGAGAATTAGCATAGAGTTTTAATAATCTACCTGACATATTTTCCTTCTTCCTTGTTAACAGAAACTTGTTGTGATGATGTATATGTTCTCTTTTGCATGGCACTGAGTATCAGGAAAAGATGCTGTATTCTCAACCCTAGTGAATTAATTCTGATTGCCTTAAGCCAGCTATGTTGGTATTAGTTCCTTTCACAGTGGCTAGTTTCGGCATGGAATTAGGATATAATTTTGGCCAATGTGATGAAAAAATGTTTGGGTGGTTCTAAAAATGTTTTCCTTGGGGTGCCTGGGTGACTCAGTCAGTCGTTAAGCGTCTGCCTTTGGCTCAGGTCATGATCCCAGGGTCCTGGGATGGAGCCCCACATCGGGCTCCGTGCTCAGGGAAGCCTGCTTCTCCTCTCCCACTCGCCCTGCTTGTGTTCCCTCTCTCACTGTGTCTCTGTCTTTCAAATAAATAAAATCTTTAAAAAATAAAAAAAATAAAAATATTTTCCTTGATTTTAAAATTAAACACACTGGGGGAAATTTCTTTTTCTGAATAGCAGAAGTCCTGGATAAGATGTCCTCAACCAGTATACTGCAAGCTCAAAGATGAAGCCAACCCAAGAGTGATAGAATGAAATAATGGAGGGCGCCTGGGTGGCTCAGTTGGTTAAGCGACTGCCTTCGGCTCAGGTCATGATCCTGGAGTCCCTGGATCGAGTCCCGCATCGGGCTCCCTGCTCGGCAGGGAGTCTGCTTCTCCCTCTGGCCCTCCCCCCTCTCATGTTCTCTCTCTCTCATTCTCTCTCTGTCAAATAAATAAATAAAATCTTAAAAAAAAAGAATGAAATAATGGAAAGGATTATGATAATATCATTGAGGTGCAAAATTAATATACATTATAGCTTCACAGTTTTGAACTTCTGCTATGTACAATAATGGATTTCTTTGTTATTGAAATTTTTTGAGTTGAATTTTCTGTTATTATCAGCTGAAAATGTCCTAAATGATACTGGGAAAAACATTGCCACTGACAGAACTTAGGATATAACTTTTTTTTTTTTTTCCTTACTGGAGAAAGACTAAACAGGATATTGAGTCTCAAGTTCAAAAGTCCTGGGGTAGGGCCTCAATTAATCTAGATGAAAAATCCTATGCCAATTGTTTATGATTTTCTTGTTGAGTGGAATCAAGTGAAAATGTCCTTTGAGGGAATCAATATGTAGAGCTGGGAAGAAAGCCATTCTAAAAAAAAAAAAAATGATTTTTCTAGATGAAAAGGAGGAAAAACTTCTATTTTACGATGTGAAAGCAGTAAGATATGTCCAGTAGGAAGAAATAATTCATAAGGAAAGCCTGTTGTGTAGTAAAAAAGAAAGGCAAAGTGATGAGTTCAATTCATGAATTTTGTTCAGAACTGTGAAGGTGTGCTAGACCTCGTGGAGACGAAGAATTAACAAGAAAACAGTCACACAAATAGTGGGAAGAAGACCCATATTCTTTTATAAATGAGATTTAAAAGTCTCTTTCAAGTTGGACTACTCATTACCCAGGTAATTAGACTTCCACATTATGCTAATGGCATTATATTTTAAATGGAAATTAAATAATCAGTAATTGGAAGAAGGGCTAGAGGATTCTAAATATTCCTTCTTCTGGTGAAAAACTAAGATAAAATTTTAAAGAGTTGTGTGCCTTGTTGAACGATGTCATGAAGGTAAAGAATTTGAACTTAATGTAAAGAGTGAATCTGGGTTTAGGAGAGAGATTTCTGAGTCTGCTAAGCTGCTGCTTCTCCGATGACTTCTGTGTAGACAGTTGTTATGGATTGAATTGTGTCTCCCCAAAAACATACATTGAAGTCCTAACCCAAGTAACTCAGAATGTGACTTTATTTGGAAATGAGGTCTTAAGTAAATGAGGTCATTAGGGTGGAATGTAAAAGGGGGGAAATTAGACACAGAGACAGACATGCACACAGGGAAAATGTGATGTGAACATGAAGGCAGAGATTGGCACAATGCATCTAAAGCCAAGGAACACCAAAGATTGTCACTCTCGGGGAGCAAGAATTTCTGTCCCCTTTAGGAGTTCTTTTATTTGGAGTAAGAATCAAATTGATGTGAGATGGATTAACAGGAGAAAATAAAATTAATAGCATACATACAGGGAATTCACACAGACATGGAAATCCCAAAGACAGGCAAAATGAAGTATGCATGTCATCCTGAACTAAGGAGAAGTGGGGATAGGGGCCTGGGACTTCAGAGGGAAGAAATGCAATTCTTAGGGCAGTAAGAAGAGCAGATGTTTGATAATTAGATGTTTGCCCTGACATATAAATGGGTCACTCAAAATTATATCTGGTGGGGGGGGGCTGGGTGGCTCAGTGTTTAAGCCTCTTCCTTCGGCTCAGGTCATGGTCCCAGGGTCCTGGGATTGAGCCCCGCCATATGGGGCTTCCTGCTTGGCAGGGAGCCTGCTTTTCCCTCTCCACCTCCACCCCCCTGCTCCTGCTCTCTCTTGCTATCTCTCTCTCTCTCAAAAAAATAAAAAAAATCTTTTTTAAAAAAACTACGTATGGTAATAACTCTTACTCTGAGAAAGACCCCGACTTAGATTTTTCTATGTAGTTAAGGGAGGGGAAAAGTTTATCTTGAGCCTGTAAGATCTTGTTTGCTTTCAGCTCAAAATAATCTTAGGGAGATAGTGGCCCATCATGGAGTGACCTGCTCTCAGTCCCTATATCACTAAACCATCATAGCTACAAGAGCATCATGGAACAGATTTTCCCTCATAGTCATCAAAGGAATCAATCCTATTGACACCTAGATCTAGGATTTCTAGCCTTTAGAACTGTGAGTCAATAAATTTCTCTTATTTTAGACACCCAGTTTATGGTACTTTGTTACTGCAGTCCTAGCAAACTAATAGATGTAGTTACATGTGAGTATCCATCTGTATGCATTAACACCACTGCCTGGAAGGATCCATGGATTAGGAAAAGACTGATGTTCACTCTGCTGGTATCCTTGATTAGAGATTGGTCTACCTGTCCTCTACCTCATGGGTAAGGGAGGAGTCAACCTATGTTTGATTTTAGTTTTACATTTCACTAGCTCTTTAATGTTGAGTAAATCGTTTAAAATTCTGGGTATTCTTTTTCCTATTTATAAATTATACATTAAAGGATAAAAAGATACTTTTAAAAAATATACATGCCTGGGCCTCAGCTCTCATGAATATGTCAATAGTTGGAACCTAGATATCTGTATTTTTAAAAGGGTCTAGATTTAAATCTAATGTGAAATCTTCAATGATGACCACAGAATTCAATATCAAAACTTTCTCTGAACTCTGATTTCATTCATTCTATAATTATGCTACTATGTCATGAGTGATATAGGCGGGGATATAGCCAGAAAAAAAAATCTGTACTTACTTACAATAAATATTTAAGTAAATAGGAATTGTAAGAAGCCCTACATAGAAGAGCATAGATCAAGTACAATGACCTTTATAATCTAGTACAATGAGCCATAGTCTCAGTTTGTAGCAGTAGCTTAAATTAAAGTTCTTATATTTCATAATATTTTTCTTTTATAATCTACTAGCAAGTTGTTATTCTTTAGCAGTGATCATTTAATGTGGCATTGACATTATCTTCTAATTGCCCTAATTTCTTTTGTACACTCATAGATTAAAAGCAGCACGTTTATTAAAATCTTAGCTTGACAAATATCTTATGAATTCTTTCTTTAAATGCTGAGGGCTACAAAATGAAAGTTAGTACATATGAGCTCCTAGAAGCTATTTACCACTTTAACATTTAACAAGCCATACATTAACATTTAAAAAGTCATAAAAAATTTACATCTATAAGCGATTTTACTTAATAGGTTAGCAGTATGCATTCTTTGCAATAGAAGGGGAACAGCACTAATAAAACTCAGTAAAAGTAATTTATACAGCTGCAGCTTGGTTGATGATTAGAGGACAAGGTATAGGTTACATGTGATGGTTTTATCTGTCCCTTACAAATGATTCTTGCCACCATTACTCCCAATAATTAGGAGTGACACTCTGCTGGGGGGGCAAAGGCATGGGCAGAGTGACCTTTCGGGGCCCTTTGAGAGGACCATGATAAATTTCAAAGCAACATTCAGTAAATGGTAGAGTAAGCCACAGATCTGAGAGTTGAAACCATTGCAAGTTGAAATAATTGGGACATAGTCCTCTCTCTATATATAAAGTATATATATATATATATATATAAAGTATATATATATATATAAAGTATATATATATAAAGTATATATATATATATAAAGTATATATATATATACACTTTGCATGTCTTTTCTTGAAATATAAGGTAAACAAATCAGTAATTATTCATTGACAACAGTACATAGAGGAAAACAAAATCCTTGAGTAGGTAAGATAGGAGGAATAAAACAAATCAGACCTGCACAATTTACATCCTTCTTTCCTCTTTGAAACTGAAATGTATCCTGGTAAGTCATGGGAAAGTAGAACAATATTTAACTGCAAATTTCAGCACATAGCATCCTAGTACACAAATTCTGTTTTCAGTGTGTGAGAATTTTGAGTCATTTCTGTGGGGACAGATTAACAAATGAAAAAACAGAATTTGAAATAGAAAATGGAGATAAAGCAGATGGCAATAAAACTAAAGATTAAAGTTTAGGAAAGAAAAAAAAAGAAAAAAAATTCTTGAATTTTAGAAGTGCTCTCTGGTGCTGAAAGAGTACTAGGAAGACTAAAAACAACTGAGGAGTTAGTCCTACAATCAGAAAGGCATTCAACCCTGAGTGAAGAACCAGATCCAGGAGTAAAGCTTTGTATAATGCTTATTATCTATAATGAGATATATTTCTAAGTGTCTCCTTAATATAGTACTGGGTTCAGTATCATAAATAAACTGTTAAGAATTGGTGAATAGAAATCATTAATACAATAATTATTAAAGATGTAAAAATTGTCCTGATGTTGTCTTTGTTGATTTATTATCTTATTTTAGCATATTAAGACAGCGCATGTTGCTAATGGTTTTAATATATTTACTCTCAACTTGAGTCCTCAAAGGCCCCCCTCCAATTTTATCATCTAAGTAGAAATCGTATTATTGTCTTATCTGATAATGATAAATATAATCAATGCTCTTTGTAAAACATGCAGAGATAAACTCTTAGTCTCGTACATTCTGATGGGAATACAAAATGGTACAACTGCTTGGAAAAAAATTTTGCAGTTTTTAAAATAAAATTAAATATATATTTACCATATAATTTGACATTCTACTCCTAGGTACTCACCCAAGAGAAATGAAACTTTTGTCTAAAACAAAAATCTATATGTGACTGTTAAGAGCAGCTTTATGTATAATACCTTCAAGCTGGAAACAACCTAAATGTCTATTATTGAAAAAAAAATTGTGATACAGCCATATAATGGAATATTATTCAACAATAAAAGAGAATAAACTACTTACACATGCAAAAACATAAATTAATTTTGAAGCATGCTAAGTGAAAAAAAGCAAACAAACACAAAAGGCTCTGTACTCTGTAATTCCATTTATGTGACATTCAGGAAAAGACAAAGCTTAAGTGGAATCATACCCTCCACCTACCTTATAATTTTTTAAATGGAAAATGTATAGTGCACATCCATGGTAAAATGAAAACAATTTGACAGAATAGTATTTTATGGATGTACCATAATTTATTTATTTAAATAATCTATTAATATATTTAACATGCTTCGAAGTTTTGTAACCATGAATGCATATTCTCATGTGTACATGTTTATGTCTATGTGCACCATATACCCTTTTCTGGTAATTTTCTTAGGATAAAGTTTTGCACATTGACTTTAGAATTTAGGTCTAGACACATTAAGAGTTTTGATACAATGTGCCAAATTGATTTTCACAAAGATCAAATGAAATTACACTTCCACAAACAATATCTGAAGTTGTTAATTTCTGTACCTCCCTCAGAGAACATTAATTATTATCAGTCAAAACATCTTTTCAAAGATAGTGAGATACCCAGCCATAAATTCTGCATTTATGAACAAAAATCTACTTGTGGAAAGATCTTTTTTTTTAAAAGATTTTATTTTTGTGAGAGAGAAAGAGAGTGTGCACGAGCGAGGACAAATGGGGGCCAGGGGTAGGGGAAGAAGCAGACTCCCTGCTGAGCAGGGAGCCCGATGCGGAACTCGATCCCAGGACCCTGGGTTCATGACCTGAGCCGAAGGCAGACACTTAACTGACTGAGCCACCCAGGCACCCATACTTGTGGAAAAGATCTTAATTAAATGTTTAAAGATCTCACTATTCAATGAAAAGTAACATTATTCATTTCACATCTAGAATTAGATGCTTAATATTTTTAAAAAGGTCTTTCTATGTTTTTTATGGATAGATTTAAGTATTTAAATTTTAAAAATCTTTATTTGATTTTTTTGAGCCAGTTATTACTGAGATTCATTTTCTACCCGCTTTGCACTGACCTCCATGAATTTTATCATTTGGGCTCCTTCGTCCTGTGGCTGCAGATGGGACTGGATAAGAGGAGACACACTTGTCCTGAGATCAGGAAAGGGAGATAGAGTAATTGTTCTCTCAATTCTCTTGCTGCTAAGCCAGAGTTTGAGCAATACTTCGCTTTTGTTCTAAGTGCTCTTCCCACTACGGGCAGATCACCAACTATGAGCACTGCTCCTTTCAAGGGCTTCTTTTCCAAGGCTACATTTTTCACTGGATTCTGGCTATCCCATCCTTTTCAGACATGGGAGGGTTACAAATGTTAGTTATTGCTAACTAATGTTAGTTATTGCTAGTCCCTGGGGACTTTTCATTCTTCTTGGCTCTCTTAACCCATAAAAAAATCTTTTTATTAAAATTACCTTCATGTAATGATTTGATTGTTCTGTTTTCTGTTGGGACCATAAATTATACTGGGATGTTTAAACACAGGATAATAAGATATCTAGGGCTTACGTAATTAATTCTCTGGTAGGCCATAAACAAATAGGACAGTGCTTAGTAAATTAATTCTATCAGATCAATAGTTATTTTTTTTTTTTCCTAGAGCCTTAGACTATCAAGTTATCTAAGCAGTAGTAAACACATAAACAGAATGGGGAAAATTCATAGGAACTAAATCTAATAGAAGAACACAGTATTGGCATAACAAAATTTAAGGAAGAATGAAGGAAAATTAATGTGATTATATTGAGATAAAAATTCTTTTTTTTAAAAGATTTTATTTATTTATTTGACAGAGAGAGCGCACAAGCAGGTGGAGCGGCAGGCAGAGGGAGAGGGAGAAGCAGGCTTCCCGCGGAGCAGGGAGCGGGACGCGGGACTCAATCCCAGGACCCTGGGATCATGACCTGAGCCGAAGGCAGATGCTTAACCAACTGAGCCACCCAGGCACCCCTGAGATAAAAATTCTTAATAAAGAGTACTCTCTGTGTAGGACTGCCAGGTTTAGCAAATGAAAGTACAGGATGCCCAGTCATATTTGAATTCCAGATAAGCAATAAATTATTTTTAGTATATTTATCTGAAAAGCAAATGGAACTGAGCGTTCTCTATTTTACCTGGCAACCCTATCTTTGTGCACAGGTCATTAACATAGTCTATCAGTTGACAAAATCGCTTGTGATTAGTCTACTGCACAGTCAACAAAGTGTGACAAAGTGACAGATGGGGTCAAGTAGATTGAGAACTAGTATCTAGGAGATCAGTAGATAGATAGAGCAGTGAGAGAGGATAAGTCACCTAAACAAAATACTACAATCTGAGCTATACACTGATTGATGGAGAGACAGAAATTGTGCATAAGGGGTCACTAACATGAATTCTGGGGATAAGTGCAGTGAAGATGGTTTTAGAACGAACTTTAATGAACAAGAAAGAGTATGGTACTTAAGCACATGATCTGAGACCAGCATCTGTAAAGCCAGGCCATGAAGCCTAGTCTGAGAATATATTTAAATGCGAAAAAAAAAAAAAAATCTAGGCCAGTCAAGAGGGTGGACACAGAGAAGTCGGTGTAAATATGTGAGGCAATCAAAAATTTGTGATGAAAAGAATACTTATCTGGGAATAAGAACACCTTGTATTTTTTTCTAGCCTAAACTTGAAGAAATTTCAGTCTTTCCAGGATCTATTATTTAAATTACACAAGAAATATTTAGTTACATATATATATATTTTAAATTTATTATTACATTGCAGGCCTAAAAACCTGTGCTGTATAATTTAGGATTCCAATTATAGCCCAAGAGAACAGTGGGAGAAGTTTATGTAGACAATAAAACAAAACTCTTTTATCAAAGTCAAGTATAAGAAGGAAGGCTCACATACTATGTCAAATAAACATCAGATGTTGATAATGGAATAGTGCTCTTTGCTTTTGTTCTAAGTGCTATTCCTGCTGTGGCAGACCAAAAAAGAAAGGTTTTGCTTCTCTGTGGAACAAGACAGACTTCTAAAACTGCCCCAGGTTGGTAATTGTGTCACAAGTAGATAAGCCAGATAAGGGAATTCTATTAATGTAATTGCATTGAAAAGAAAAATTAAAAACACTAATATATAATTTAGATTGAAAATATCAAAAACTCTTATGATGAAAAACCCTGGAAAAGACTAAAAGCATTGTCTGATTAGAAGAAGAAGAAAAGGAAAATGTCTCTTTTCTCTCTTTACCTTTCTTCCTCATATGCCATTATGTTTTGAGGGAGACTTGAAAGGAGGTAAACAGGAGACTTAAATTGTACCCCAAATCAGCTGGGAAATGTTTTGAATAAAATGTGAGCAAACATCCCAGTATTTTGCAAGAATACTTCCAATTTGAGGAAAGTGAAATAAACCCATGGAAAGTACACTCCATTTCCTTTACACATATAAGGAATTAATCGATTTACCACCCCACCAATAGCAATACACACACACAGGAAAGGTAAGGCTTACTATGGCAATGACAGGAAGAAAGATGGAACTGTAACAGTATGTGGAATGAAAGTTTCTATGGAGAGACCAAGAAGATAATAGATACTGTATTCCAAAGTGACATGTTATACTACGATGCAAATTTTAAAGAAATTATCCCCAATTGCTAAAGCATCCATCAAAACCAATAATGCAGAAGGATAAGAAGTAGCAAACTGGGTCAGGAAAGGATCTTTAAAATTATTTATTGGAGAGCTATTCTGTGAATGTCATCTTCCTCAAGAGCAAAGAGTATGAAATTGCTGATTTTCACGATTAGCTCAGGAAAGATAAATCTAAAAACAAAACAAACAAATATCTTCTGAGACCTTAATGTGTATCCTGTGGAGTTTGGGTAGAGTTTGGGGATCCCAGAGGACAGGATTTGATTTAGATCAAAATCTATAGGACAAGAGATTGAATGAAGAATGGCTGCAGAAAAGACATAATTTTGGAAGTATTAAACTCCAGGGGCGCCTGGGTGGCTCAGTAGGTTAAGCAGTTAAGCGTTTGCTTTCCGTTCAAGTCATGATTCCAGGGTCCTGGGATCGAGCCCCATGTCAGGCTCCCTTCTCAGTACTTGTGTTCTCTCTCTCTCTCACTCATTCTCTCTCTCTCAAATAAATAAAATCTTAAAAAAAAAAAAAGGTATTAAACTCCAAAAACCAGTAAGCTGAAAGACTGTGTGAGTGATTTCCATGGTCCAAATCTCCATCAAAGGAGGGCCATTTAAATAAGTTAATAGACAATATCACCCTCATCACCCTCATCAAGGGAAGAGGTCCCCCAAAATACCGGTAGGAGTCTTAGAAGAAAACTTGAAACAACCCACAAAAGTGCGATTAAATTTTAAATATCTGAAATGTCCAAAGAAAGTATAAACTAAGTCATGATAGTATCAGAAAATTAGACATATTCATATGACTATTTCTTCCTTTATCTCTTTGTCTTCCAAGTACAGAAAAGCCAGATATTAATGTAGAAAGATAAAGAGGACATAGCTAACCAACCCTGCCTCTAAACTCTGGACTTCTCATGTACAGCAGGAATAAACGTGGGAGGAAACTGACATGTCCTCAATATTAAATTAAATTTGAAGATTCGAAGTAACAGAGCTTTCCATTTTAATTGCTGAATTAAGACTGTTTTGCAACTTTACATAGGATTGTATTTTTAAATTTTAGATTAGCCATAAAAGTCATGGAGCCCACCCAAGTTTTTCATTCTCTACAAAAGGAGAACTGGCTCTTCAGAGTACATTGCAAAGAAAAATGGAAAACAAAAATAGAGTTATTTCATAATTATATCTCATGAGTGATCTTTCAGCTTTAAATAAAATTACTTCTGAATAAGAAATCAAACTAGCATTTTTATATTACATTTGTTTCAGTTAGGATACTGGTACCTCTTGAAAGAGCACACTCAAAGGGTTAATTAAAAACAGAGGAGAGATTATTTAGACTTCTGGTTTCTGGTTCTGCATGTAAGGAGTTTGGAAGTCTCCATTCTGTCCTAACAATAAGCAAAAATCTGAACAGACTGAAAATCAACAATTGTCGTTATATCCACAAGAGAGGGGAGGACATAGGGCAAACTATAACTCCCGAGATGGGAGAGACAGGTGAATACAGGGTGTTGTAGCTTCCCTGAGCAGAGACTCAGGAGCGGAAACTGCTGTAGGAACCAGGGATGTGGCAGGAGAACCTGAAACGTGATGAATTGCTGGAAGCTCAGTGTGGACAAGTCTGAGGTTAAAAATTCCAGACGTACCCAGTCATAAGGGAGATCCCCTAGTAATGTGAGATTTTCCTCCAGGAGCTTGCCATAGTAAATATTTCCCATAGTTCCCGTAGTAAGTATTGGGAAAAAAATCTCCTCAAGCTTTTGGCAGAGGAAGGAAAAAAAGGAACCATTTTGGAATATGCCAGAGCACTCTGTTCCTCCTAACAGGGCCTGCCCTCAAGGGAAACTAGTTATAATTAGAGTCTAATCTTCTGTGGGTATTATCAGAGCCTAACGGACCCTGGAAGAGAAATACCCAACTCCAGCTGGCTTTAGCCTGCCATGTGGGAGAAAGGAAATACCAATTCCAGCCCACTCTAGCCATCTTGTCCCACCTAAATGGCAAGAAAAAACTGAATAACAATTGTGAAGTTTGCAGTCCAGAGGCATAGGCTTACTAAAAGATATGACCTAAATCATAAGACTATAGAATGCTTCCCCTTCTTTTATAATTTACCACTATATGACATATGTGTGGTAACAGGTGTATACAATAAAGGCCTATTTACAGTAGTTTCTTTTACCCATAATATCATGTCCAGCCATCAAGAAAAAATTACAAAGCATCTCAAAAGGGGAACAAATAAAAAGTTGAAGAGACAGAGCAAGTATCAGAAACAGACATAGCAGGGATGTTGGAATTATTAGACCCGAAATTTAAAATAACTGTAATTAAAGGCTCTAATGGATAAAGTAGATAGCATGCAAGGACAGATGGACAATGTAAGTAGAGAGATGGGAATCATAGAAGAATCAAAAAGAAATGCTAGTGATATAAAACATGTAACAAATGAAGAATTCCTTTCATGGACTTATTAATAGGCTGGACACAGCTGAAGAGAGAATCTCTGAACTAGAGGATATATCGGTTGAATCCTCAGTAACCAAAAAACAAGGAAAACAAAAGCTGAAAATTATAGAGTGTCCAAAGACTGTAGATAACTATAAAAGGTGTAACATGGGTATATAACATCCCATTATTTCTTTCTTCTACTAGCATTTTTATTGTTTTATCAGTCCAGCCATCAAGAAAAAATTACAAAGCATCTCAAGAAATTCCTATTGTTATAGGAATACCAGTAGAAGAAAGAGATAAAGGAACAGAAGAAATATTTGAAATAATGACTGAGAATTTCACGAAATTAATTTTTATGTAAATTAATGTTAATTATAAATGTAAATTAATGTTAATACCCCCAATTAATGATAGATCCAGAAAGCTCAGAGATCATCCAGCAGGATAAATGGGAACACCACCACCAAAAATTCACATTGGCATATCATCTTCAAACAGCAGAAAATCAGATGAGAGAAAAATCCTGAAAGAAGCTGGGGGGTGGGGATCTTACAGAAGAACAAAGATAAGAACTATATTTGATTTCTCAGAAACCAGTTAAGCAAGAAGAGAGTGGAGTGAAATCTTTAAAATATTGGAAGAAAAAAAAATCCACTAACCTAGAAATTTGTACCCAGTGAAATTAGCCTTCAAAAGTGAAGGAAAAAATAAAAGCTCTCAATAACAAAAATTGAGGGAATTTGTTGCCAATAGACCTGACTTCTAAGAAATATGAAAAGTTCTTCAGAGAGAAGGAAAATGAAATAGAGAAATTCACAACTACATAAAGGCAGAGCTTTCAGGAAGAAATAGTAAAATAATTTTTATTCATTTTTCTTATTCTTACTTGATCTAACAGTTAATTTATTCAAAATAACAATAACAACAATATATCAGGAGTAGTTTATGAGTAAGTGAGATAAATGTCAACAATATTATAAGGGATAGAAGGAGGAATTGGGAATACTCATTGCGAGATAAGGACACTATTCATGAAGAATAGAATTATTTCAAAGGGAATTTAGATTAGTTGTAAATATATGTTGCAAACTCTACGACAATCACTAATTTTTTTTTAAAAAGTATAACATTTTAAGGTAAAAGAGGAAATGGAATTATACAAAATGTTAAAACCAGAGAAGGCAGAAAAAGAGTGAAAAACAAAACAAAACAAAACAAAAGAACAAGGGTAACACATAGAAAACAGTTACACAACTTAGGCTCACTCAACAACTTGTACATAAATGCTCATAGTGGTTTTATTCAGAATTGTCAAAAACTGGAAACAACCCAAATGTTCATCAATAGGAGAATGGAAAACAAATGGCATATTCCTAAAACAGAATACTACTTAGCAGTAAAAAATTAACAACCACTAATACATGCAACAACATGAATGAATCTCATAAGCACTCTTTTGACAGCAAAAAGACACAAAAAAGTTCATACTGCCTGTTTTCATTTATATGAAATTTTATAACCGGTAAAACTAATCTATCCTATGAAAAACCTTGAAAGTAGTTGGCTTATTTGGGACTTTCTGGAAAGCAGCATGATTTTACTTTTGTAAGAAAAATGTATCTTAATGGGGATGTACTACATGGAAATATGTAGGTATTAAAACTTATGGAGGGGCGCCTGGGTGGCTCAGGCGTTAAGCGTCTGCCTTCGGCTCAGGTCGTGATCCCAGGGTCCTGGGATCGAGCCCCACGTCGGGGCTCCCTGCTCCACGGGGAGGCCTGCTTCTCCATCTCCTACTCCCCCCGCTTGTGTTCCCTCTCTCGGTATGTCTCTCTCTGTCAAATAAATAAATAAAATCTTAAAAAAAAAAAAAAACTTATGGAACAGTACACTTAATATTTATGCAATATACTTATGTAAATGTATCTCAAATGAGAAAATAGAACTGGAAACAAATATCGAACTCTAGTTAGTAGGTTTCTGAAAAGCGATTTTATTGGCCCATTTGATTGAACATACCTTCAGTAGAATTTATTTTAGGGAAGGTTTGGTACTACAGTGAATATAATGTTACAAAGAACTAGTTTCTCTGTCTTTCCACAGCATTTTCTGATGTTTGCTTTGTTCTTGGTTTTCATGGGGTGGTCCACTTGCAATATCAAGTCCCTCTCTCCTTTTTGGTATCAAATGAATATATTAGCTTGACACCTTATATTTTTAGGCCACTCTAACTGGAAGGAAAGGGAAATATAAAAAAGAAGCTTTGAAAAAAAAATTAAAAAAAAATAAAAAGCTTTGTTTCATTAAAGTCCTATGAAATATTCCTTTGCATTTCATTGGGTCTGATCTGTTATGCCTACCTTTGGAAGTAAGAATAGGGTCAAAAACATTAAATAAAGAAAAATAAGTAAGGGTAGGAAAGTTCCTCAGAATCTAGATTCTAATATCAGAAGGGTGGGAAGTGAGTGCTGACAGAAGAAATGTTACTATTGAAAACAATTAATTTATTGCTTTTCATGCTAAACTCAGAACATTAGTTTTAAAATTTGACATGTCTAGTATTTTAATCTGCATTTGAATGTAACTAAGGTGTAACTTAAAATTCAAGTAACATTTTGACCCAATTAGGTAGTAAATATTGGACTCATGTTAAAACCTTACAAAGCAGGTGGGTAGCAAACAAGAAGCTATTACATTATTTTAATTGCTCTATATGTTGGCAATGGATTAATAATATGATTATCAGGTCAGGTCAGATTCATTTCCCATTTTTCAAAGTAGGTACAATATAATCCTTAAAATAATTGGAAGAGATTAAATCAGATCAAAGCTGAAATAAATGTCTGAATGTAAAAATTTGTAATATTTATGAGTTGATTTCACTATGAGAGTTATGAGACCAGTACAGAATCCTGCCATTTTAACATCATAATTTTGCTTCCTATACATTTCATTACATCTAGATAAATGAAATTATACCATTAGGATCCAATAACTGCAAGTCCAGAAAATCTGATTTATTTTATTTTTTGCTATAACTTCGATCATCATAAACAATATATCCCCACTAATTTTCCTAAGGAATTTGAAAAATACTGAAATAATAATTTATTATTACTGTGATGTAAGAGAAGACCTTTAAAATAGCAGATATCAGTCAGGATTTTTTATGACTGAATTTGGGTGCCATTGTATGCATACCATAGTGAAGGGTCATATAAAATCTAATTCAAATAATAAAGCAAAATATTGGGTTTAAAAAGTGGAAGTAGAAGGAAAATACTTGAAATAGTTTATTGGATAGCAGAAGAGGGGTATATTTTCATGAATCAGAAATCATGAATCAGAAATAAGTCGTTTAATTTTAAAAAAAAGACATCAGAATTTCTTTCATAAAGGGAAGAGGAACCACAAGAGCATAATCACCTATTTTATAATACGACGCTAATTTCCTGGTTAATTTTCAAGGCAAAGCAGTTAATTAAAAAAAAAAAAACACTAGTCTCAAAATGACTATAAATTATTTTTGATTTCCTGTCATCCACTATTCTAATAAACCTGAATATAACTCAGTATTTTGTAGAAAACACTGATGTCACCTAACTGCAAAACTCCATTTGGCCTCTGTACTGTTTCAAAGTTCCTCAGTGGCAAAATATACAAATGGCAGCATAAATTACCTTTGTACCTGCTTCCACATTCTCCAGACCTTAAATTTATATTCCTTGCTATGATTCTGCCTATTCTAATTTCTGCAAAATTGAACTTGGAAAAAAATTAAAGGCCTGTAGATGCTGTAGTGGGGCATATATTTGTTGTCTTCCTGGCACCCATATCCTCCTTTCCTTTTCCAAAAGTTACCCACATTGCCAATCCTCCTAGGCACCATAGTCCATTCAGAGGTAGAAACATTAGCTGAGTCCTGCCAATCAGAATCAGTGGAACTTAATTCTGTGTAGGCACATTTGTGATTGTGTGTGTATGTTTGAGGTATAAGGATTGTGAACTTCTTCCCTGTAGGATGGGACAGTCTCAGTCCATTCAGGCTCCCATCACAAAATACCAGAGACTGAATAGCTTATAAATAGCAGAATTTTATTTGTACAGTTCTAGGGGCAGGAGCTCCAAGAATATGGTTGTGTGATGGCCCTCTTCTGGGTTGTAGACCATTTTATCTTCATATAATAGAAAGAATGAGGGAGCTCTGTGGGATTTCTTTTACAAGAGCACTAATCCTATTCATGAGGGTTCCACTCTCATGACCTAATTTCCCCAAAGTCCCTATGTACATTATAATCACCTCTTTAGGGGTTAGGATTTCAACACACAAATTGGGGGTGGAGCACAAACATTCAGACCATAGCAGAAAGTTCTACAAGTTCCTGACAAACAACATGAAACTCAAAGAGGAATTTTGGGGGGAATGTTAACAAAGTTAAAACATGAAGAAAGTGACACTAAGTCTTGGATATATCAGTTGTTGGATAAAAGATTAGCATGAGACTTTATCTACTCTTGGGCTGTGGGAGTACACAAGCCAATTAAATCTCCAACCCCCTAGCCCCCTTTTCTTTTTGGCCAAATCAGTTTGAGTTAGATTTTCAAATACTTGCAACTAAATGGATTCAGATATCTATATTTTCACAAATAAGTGTTTTATAATTTTATAGCTTATTTTTGTCTGTTCTATTAGGGAAATTCTTTTAACCACAGAATTTCCAGCGTTCTGGAAATCGATGTTTCACTCAACTATTCACAAGGTTAGGGGAATGAATGTTTTCATGCAGGATGTTTAACTGTCTTGTTACGATATCCCAGTTGAAAAGATAGAATGGTAGAGGTGGTAGAAGTCTTATGAATAATTACATTCAAACCCCTTGTTATACTGGTTAGGCAGGTAGTCTCAGAAAAATTAAGTGAATTGTACAGGATCAAACAGGATGCTAGGAACCTATGCCCTGTTAACCTTGAGTTAGTGTTCAGTCCCTCCCCAAAACTGCAAACACAGTTTACCTAATTGCAATGAGTCATTTTGCACATAAATTAAGAAGCTGATCTTTTTTTCACTTAATACAAGATTCAAAATCCGTTTGAATTATAATAACATCAGGAAACTTAAGAATATAACCAGTTTCCTGACCCATTTGGTTGCATGTAAGGAGAGGTTTTGAATGAGCAAATTTTTGTCCTTTTCCTTTATAGCTAATAGAGTAAGAATCTCTTTATTAATCAAAAAGCCTCTTCACCTTGGATTCATTGCTTATATCCCCTGCTAACAGTCCTAAATTTAGGCCTTTTGAGATTGGATCACTAAAATATCCAAGAGGAATGAATGTGAAAGATCGTGATAAAACAAGTGATCAGGAATGGATAAGAATTAGATCTTCAAGGGAATAAAAACAATGACTGCCATTTTTTGTCTCCTGAAAATATTTTCATAACCCCACACCCTAACTACAACCAACCTCCCCAGGTATAAGAATTCTGGTACTCCGGGCGTGCCTGGGTAGCTCATCAGTTAAATCATCCAACTTGATTTCGGCTCAGGTTGTAATCTCAGGATTGTGAGATGGAGCCCTACATCAGGCTCTGCACTGGGTGTGTAGCCTGCTTAAAATACCCTCTCCCTCTGCCCCTCCCCACCATGTATGTGCTCTCTCTCTCTCCCCTTCTCTAAAAAATAAAAAATAAAAAAATAATTAAAAAAGGAAAGAAAGGAAGAAAGAATTTTGGTGTTCAATCAGAATGATGGAAATGAACTTGAAAGTTTTTTTAGTTTTGAAATTTACAAAATCATGTTTCAAGCATTTTTCTTTGAGCATGCTTCACATGGAATAATATCTAGGCTTGTGTTAAATTAACCATATGTATGAAAACTAAAACTGGAGGGAAAGCAGGGCAACTTTGCCATTCATAGTCCTTTAGAGAAAATTTTGTGGACATAAGCAATATGAGCTGAATGATGTATTAAATTTTACATGCAACTTTATCAGAAATAAATACATTATGGATAAAAAGAAACCTTTATATTATGATCTGATTATCAGAACAATTAGCTTTTTCCCCTTTCAACTATATGTATATAAAAGATTATACATGTTTTTAGATGATTTTAATTCAGACACTATTTACATATTTGCCTACTGTTACCATTGATTATAGTGGACTCCTTATTCTTTTATTTCTGTGCATACCCTCTTTTTATGTCTACCACCCACAAGTGTTGGACAGGGCCTTGGCCATTTCATTGTTCTCATCTTCTTCCACTTCGCACCTCATTAGCTTTCTCCAGTCAATACTGTCTCCTTGTTGTTCTCAGGCCAATAAGCTTCATTCTTATTCATTTTTAGATCCCAGAGACTAACATGGTGACTGCCATATGTTAGTTGCTTATTAGTATGTGTTAAATGAATGAATGAAAAAATAAATGAACAAATATTTATTGGGTACTATACCAGTTTGCCAGGAATGCCATTACAACATATTGTACAATGGGTGGCTTATATAATGGAAATTTATTTTTTGACAGCCTAATGTTCTAAGGAAGTGATTAGAACACCATTGGAAATGTTTTCTTGTGTGTTTTTTTTTTTTTTAGGAGGGAATGCACTATAATGGGTATTTATTTATTTATTTTGAAGATTTATTTATTTGAGAGAGAAAGCACAAGCAGGAGCGGCAGAAGGAGAGGGAGAGGGAATCTCAAGCAGACTCCTTGCCCAGCGCAGAGCCTGGCACCGGGCTCAGCCTCATAATCCTGAGGAGATCATGGAATATAAAAAAAAAAATCATCTTTGATATTAATTTAAACTTGAAAGACCCAGATATGTGGCCTATAAAAGTTATTTGTTTCTCTGTTTCAAGCAGTCTCCAGTGTATAAAAATGTTGAGTTCCAAGGATTCCTTTGTAAATCATGTTTTGGGACTCAGATTGCATTTCACCATGGAAACAATGTATGTTCAGTATTGTAGTCACCCTGCCCCACTCTACAAAACCAAAATGTTTAATCCACAATGAAGCAAAAGGAAGTATGATACTAGTAAAATTATTACCACCATGAATCCTAATTTTTAAAAGGCAAAATTTAGTCAGAGAACCAGTTGAAAAATATTTCCCTTCTTACACTTTTCTGCTTTTGGGATACTCAGTGCAGGGATCTTTCCAGTTCCATAACTCAGGTGAAGGATCTTATGGCTGGGGCAGAAGCTCCGAGAGGGAGGGGGCACAAAGCTATAAAGACCTAAGACTACTTCCTTCTAGAAAGATTCAAAGTCATGTCTTGGTTCCAAGCTATTTAAAATTCTTATCAGATATATTCCTAGAATCAATGGCATGCCAAAGGAGGGGGGGTCATATTTGGATGAGAGAGATTCACCAACCGCCACATTTTTTGGTATTGTCATGTATAACCTACATTGCATTACTTACTGTTTTTAAATTCTTTACAGACAATGCACCCCCTTAAAGCCTGCACCAGTACACTGCTCTCATGTCCCAGCTCAAATACAATGTAATGGAAAATAGAGCTGGTTTGCTAAATACTATCTCAGTTCCTAAACATGTCATCAATTCTAAGGGTTTCTGGTTTCTATTTATTTCTCCTGGAAAGAAATATTCCTATGCCCTTCATCTTTCCTTTCTCCCCATCCTTTGGGGGGAAAATATATATATATATATATATATATATATATATATATATATATATATATGTATGTATGTATGTATGTATACATGATATTTTTTGAGATAAATGAGCAACCAAATTAAAATTCAGATTGATTTATCATAAACAGACCAGATTAATCCTAAATTGCATTTTCTCTTCACAGCGGGAGAATTTAAGACATTTGAGTTCAAGAAATAGGATTTAGATTGTGAGGTAGCTAATTCTAAAAAGCCTGTAGAAGAGAGGTAAAGAGGTGACTAAGGTAGGAATGCTGTCAATGATTCTTGTCAAGGGATTCAGGAGAAGAAGGAAGGAAAATCCCAATGGAAAAAACAGAAAAGGAAAAACATTTACTTATAAGAAATGTACATGCTAGACATATAAGTCAAATACTATCATATTTTTTCTAAAATGAGTTTTATTAATAAATGTTGATACTAATTCACTGAGTGTCTTAATGTAATGTCATTACTTATTGCTACTTTAAAAAATAATCTGCTGTCTTCTTGTAGGCTGCTAAATTTAAGGTCTCTCATTTTTTATAAGTAAGCTCAAATTTTTCAAACCTTTACTGAAATAAAACATTTGAAGTACAGTCTAATTCATATTGTCAACCTTAAAAATAAAATAGCAAGTTATTAGCAAAATGAGTTATTTGGGAATAGCAGAGGAATTGCAATTTGGGACAAGCAAATTACAGCAAACCATAGGCAAGTCTGAAAAGAAAGGGAAGATCAACTTTTATTAGATTTTAGGAGGAAATTGAGGAGTGTTGTTTTGAACAAAAGTTCATTGGAAAAGAGGAAGAGTTTGAAGTTGCGGATGCTTCTCATTAGCTGCAGGCAGTTATTGGTGAGTTGTGGCAAAGAGAGATCTTCCTTGTTTTTTTTAAAGCAGAAGATAAAATTCCTATGTGAAAAGTGTTTTCTCTCGTGAAGATAAGAACTATCTTCCTTTTTCCTGCTGGTCATGCAGGCTATAAGTGGTATACATGTGACTGTACCCAATTCCACTTTAAATGAGGTCTCCTTAATTCATTTTCACAATATCTGTATCTAATACAAAGAGAATCTTAAACAAAATAGTCTGAGAACCAGCATTGACTTCTCATGCCTCAAATGTTTTTCTGTGTTATTTTATCACAATGCAGTACAAATTCCACACTGTTCCCAATAGGACCAGTTTGCTGGAACACAATTATGACTAATATAAATAACTCCACCAATGTCCTTTCCTTGCAAAATTTTGTAAATTTAATCTTTGGAAATTTTCTCTTTTCTTTCACTTGTTTTCAATTTTGTAATATAATCAATGAAAAGGAAGATTCAAAGTGAATGAGGCCTTTTAGAATGTACTGATAGACCATCAATATCAGAAAACAAAAGAACTAATATTGGTAAGGCCTTTTATGTGCAAACATGGGGATTCTTTTAAGAAATAATTATCCAATGCTGTGTAGGTTTTGAAGGAGTTCAGTGAAGAAAAGCAACACATGACAATTCCACTCTTGGAATTTCTCTGGCTTCTATTATAAGAGAGAGATCTATTTTATATGTATAACCTAAGGATCCTGAGGCTTCCCGGCTTCTAGAATTACACACTGTAACCAGAGCACAGGGATGCAAGAGCGCATGGCCACAGGGTTCCCAAACAGGCCAGGTTCGGCCACTCACCGCTGACAAAATCCAAAAGCAGAGAAACAAGTGGTGGTGAAACAGAAATTTATTTCAGTGAGGCCAACACCAGGAAAACAGCGGACTAATGTCTCAGACTGTCTCCAAAGTGCTGAAAGTACTTCTAGGTTTATATAAGGAAAATATGGGACAAAGATTGGTGGATGGATATGTGTAGGTGGGCAGAAAAGGTCAAGTGAAACATTGTCTTGGGGTCAATCATGTGAGGTCTTGCAGGCATCAGGGCAGTTGGAATGCTTGAGGGGTAGTTTCCATCCCCATCACAGGATGCTTTGCCCACTAGGTCTTTTGCCTGAGTTGAAAAATAAGCTGGAAAGAACTTAATTGGTTAGAAAGTACAGACTCAAGTCAAAATGGAGGCTGTTGAAGGCACGACTGGGTCCTCTTTCAACTCTTATTTAATATCTTCAACAATTTACTAAGTCACCTATTCTGTGAGAAGATAAGCAACTTTACAACTATTTCTAAGGAATCCAAAATGGAAGAATGGGAAGATAGGTGAGCACATGAATCTCATATTCTCCTGGTTTTCCTAAGTACCTCTTTTGAAATTCCTGCTCCTGCTGAATTATTGATCCAATTTAGCATTTTGTCACTGATTATCCTCTCTTCCTACTCTGTTGTCTTTATCTTTTAGTCCTCACAGCATTATAATACATTCAAGTAGACAAAAAATTTTACTGAAGGACTGTAAGTAACAAGGCATGATTATAACAACACAGGGCAGAAAATAACTTAATATTCAGCCTTACATCCATTCAGCTTAATGTCCTTCAGTCATCTGCTATTGGAATTTATTACTGGAAATAATTCACTTTGGCCTACACTGTTGTTGGGATTTAATCTTTTTTTTTTTTTAAGATTTTATTTATTTGTCAGAGAGAGAGAGAGCACAAGCAGGGGGAGTGGCAGGCAGAGGGAAAAACAGGCTTCCTGCTGAGCAGGGAGCCTGACGTGGGGCTCTATCCCAGGATCCTGGGATCATGACCTGAGCCGAACCAATTGAGCTACCCAGGCACCCCGGAATTTAATCTTTATTTAACTTAACTTTTTGTTGTTTTTTTTATCCAGACCCCTCTCATTATCCCATTTGTGTTACTTCCAGAATCCTTCACTCCAGTTGCCCTGTTTTTCAAATTCCAAATATTACATCACAGCAAGCTAAAATGTTACCTGTGTTCATAATCTAGATCATTATCATAAATAACCATTATGGGGATGCCTGGGTGGTTCAGTCAGTCAAGTGTCTGACTCTTGGTTTCGCTTCAGGTCATGATCTCCTCAGGGTTATGAGACTGAGCCCGGTGCCAGGCTCTGCACTTGGCAAGGAGTCTGCTTCAGATTCCCTTTCCCTCTCTTTCTGCCCCTCCTACTCGTGCTTTCTCTCTCAAATAAATAAATCTTTAAAATAAATAAATAAATACCCATTATAGTGCATTCCCTCTTAAAAAAAAAAAAAAAACACAAGAAAACATTTCCAATGGTGTTCTAATTACTTCCTTAGAACATACGATCAGCAGCATTCTTTCTTTAAAAAAAACATATATATATTTTTCTGTTACAAGTGCCCTAATTCTTTAAATCCTCATAACCACATTATCAGAGAAGTATCATTATTCCATTTTAAAAGTGAGGATATTACAGGGACGCCTGGGTGGCTCAGTTGGTTAAGCGTCTGCCTTCGGCTCAGGTCATGATCCCGGGGTCCTGGGATCGAGCCCCACATCAGGATCCCTGCTCTGCGGGGACCTTGCTTCTCCCTCTCCCTCTGCCTGCATCTCCCTCTGCTTGTGCTCTCTCTCTCTCTTTCAAGTAAATAAATAAAATCTTTGAAAAAAAGTGAGGATATTACACATCAGAGAGTATAAACTAATGACCCAAGGCCATGCATTTATTAAACTGCAGAATATGAAATTTATATCATGTTTGTTTGATTTCAGAGTCTCTGCCCTTGACTGCATAGTATTCAGTTTTATTTATTGTGTAAAATTTAGACATATATCTATATATTTATAGTTATAGCCCATTTAACATTAATACATCAAGTATTTTCAGGGAGGATAATTAGCTTTGGTGAGAAATGTGCACAAGTTGGTATTATTTTTGAATGTTAATCCTCTTTTTAAAAATGAAACCTGCTTTGATTTTATGTAAAACATTAGTAGCAAATATCTCCTAAAACTTTGATCTGACAATATAATCCTAATTATGCCCAAGAAAAACTAGGATGTTAAAAGGTAGTGAAAACTGGAATCTTAAGTGGCAGCTTAAAAAAGTTCAAAACTAATCAACACAAAAAAAGAAAAAAACAAAAAGATCTCTCTGCCCAAACCCTGACTCAGCTTCCCCTTATTATTGGCTTGGACACCCTGCAGATTAAACTGCTATTTGTGCAATTTACTGAGCCTGGGGTGAACTCAAACTCCTCTACTTCACACAATTTTGCTTTCAAGTTATCTTGTCAGGGAAGCTGACAGTCTCAATGATGTTACTTTATAGACTCCTTGGCAAAAATAGGATGTTGAAAATCTACCCATCAAAAACTAAATCCACAAAAGTTTGCTGTCCTTGGGTCAAAGAATATAAATGCACTTGATCTCATATTGTTTGAGATACATGTGTGCATATAAACTCTTCAGAGACAGTAAATTAGAGGCAGTAAGAAATGGGGGAAAAAAAGAGCCAGTTATTCCAGCCCAAACCAGGGCCTTATGCAAAAAAAAAAAAAAAAATAGACAGGCTAAGACACAAAATATTCCTCCCAAACCTATCGGTTACATCTTTAATAATACTTCACTTATTTAACAACCTTGTTAAATTGGTCTGTTTGACTTAGATATTATTAAGAAAATGAAGAAAAATAAATACTACTCCCTAAGTTATATGCACATTGCTGCCAAATTTCCTAATATTGGATTGATTTGCAGAAAACAATAATTGCAAATTTGTGTGTGTGTGTGGGTGGGTGTGTAGGAACTATGACATTTCATCCCAGTTGAAAGGCAATTACTACTAACCGCTCTATATTGGTTGTTCTTATGTTTTTTTCATCTAATGATGTCCAACTTCTGTTTGGTAGAATCTCATTCTTTACATATTTTTAAGTTATTAATTATAATTCACATCTAGTGCTGGGTTATTCATGCATGTTGTTGAAAGCTGATTACGGCATTGTAATAAGAGATACAATTAGTACTGTAACATCAATACCACCATCTTCCATTCTATTTTTTCACAAGTGAATTAAAATAGTGTTTAATTATGATATTTCTCAGTATTCATTTTCTGGTTTAATAAGTATTCCTGATAGATAACTGCACTGATTATGTGTGCATGATAAATGCTTAATAGCAGAAAATGAACTTAGTTATAAGCACATTTTTTTACAAAAGGAAACAAATGCATATTTTTTCTTGTTACTTTTCCCCTTTGTATTATTTATGTATAGGAACTAAAAATGTGTGAAATGCCCTGGTAATATACTCTTTTTTTATATTAAGAGAAAGAACAGATGTGAATACATCCACTTAGATACTGTGATGTACATGGTTATTCATAGTGTACAAATTGTTACTATTATTTTCAAATGGAGAGAAATTCCTCTAGCTCCTTTTCAAAACTTTAAGTATAACAATTGGTGTGTCGGGAGAGGGATGGATATTCAGATTTAAAGGTGGTGAACTCTAGCCCGGGTTTCTCTAAAAACATGAAAGAGGGGCACCTGGGTGGCTCAGTTGGTTAAGCCACTGCCTCCGGCTCAGGTCATGATCCTGGAGTCCCGGGATCGAGTCCCGCATCGGGCTCCCTGCTCAGCGGGGAGCCTGCTTCTCCCTCTGACCCTCCCCCCCTCATGCTCTTTCTCTCTATCTCATTCTCTCTCTCAAATAAATAAATAAAATCTTTAAAAAAAATAAAAAAAATAAAAACGTGAAAGAGCCCTGGTGATTATCAAGTTAGCAGCAAGCCTTTTCCCAGTAGAGTCTTTTGACAAAAGTTGTTGAAAGGTGTGCGAACAGCAATTAATCACCCTGCTACTTACTTGCCCTGAACAGAATTTAATTAAATACAGTTCACACCTCTACACCTACTTTTGTCATGTCTTTAGAAGCTCCAAATGACCTGAGTGGGCAACATGCCAAAGAGGAAAATTATTCTGGGGGGAAAAAAGCAAATGGACCTTTGTTAGTAAAAATGAGACAAAAAGTCAGTAGAAAGAACAGTGGGCCAAGTAATACATTAATATTTTAACACTGGGCAAGCTTAAAACACTTTAAGTGGCATCTTTTTGTAGAAGTACAGTGGTGGAATTTCCCCCAAAAGATTAATATTCTCTTTATAATGAATTTTTAAGGACACTATACAGCTCTTAATATTGTGAAAAACAGCAGCTAAGGTCACCTTACGAAGGTGGGGAAAGCTACTTACTGGGTACAAGAAGTTTGATTCTGTATATACTATTTGAGAGGAAGATACCATAGTTCTTAACCAATATCTCTCCTGCAAATGTATTATTAAAATTGCTAATCCTATTTCTAGTTAAGTGTATATTGAAATAATGACAATGGGCTTGAATTAATAAAGTTTTTCCCAGTGAAATAACTGAATACGTGTTAATATATGAATTTGAAGAAATATAAAGATTTTTTAAAAATTGACAAGTTTCTCATATTTTCCCAAGCATACACAAGTCTATTATTTTCAGATTCAATGGCTATAAAAGAGGATTTAGAGATAATACACGTTTATGTTATCATGTTATCCATTGTCACCATAAGTTACCTGTCCTGCCAACCTTTTTCTTATGGAAAAAAAGTCTAAGCTGTGTTGTAGGTATTCTAAATACATTTGGTCTAAATATATCCAGTATGTCTTCAGAATTATTATTTAATGTATTTAATTCAATAGGTATTCATTGAGCAAAAATACCGTCTTCGGGGCCGTGTTGACTTCTAGAGGGGATTCAAAGAATGTACACAGTTTTGCTCTTAACAGGGTAACGCTTAATGTTAAGAAAGCCCATAAAACAAGTGCATAGTACGTAAAGCACATGAATGAGAAGGGGGATTCAGAAAAAGAGAAGTTTAATATAGCATAGATTTTTCAAAGAAGAAGAGGAGACAGGGTCCATCAAACCTCATTGATGGGAGCAATCATTGGCAATACAGTTTACCATTTCTGAATAGAATTGGGTTAATCATTTACAGCACCTGTGTTTTTGGGAAATGCTTGGCGTTCTGCAACACATGATTATGATGGAATGTAAACCAAACAATTCATCCATTTCTACCCAGCCTTACTTTCATCATCCCACCTGCACAGACCTTTCTTCGTTTGACAGGAAGCAAATATTTTGATCTTGGACTATTTTTTTAGTTCTCCATCTCATTCAGCCCCACCATATATCCCTGCTCACTTTCCTGCAGTAGTTGAACACGACCATCTATATCTATATCATCCCTGTGCCTTTTCAGCGGGACATGTGAAGCGAGCCACCGTTTCTCTTTATTGGTCTACACATCGGTTCCACCATACCACTTTCAAAGGTTTTATGTGTGTATTTGAATTTCTTTATACATTCCATTTCCTATGATATAATTCCATATAATTTCTCCAAATTGTCAATAAATTTGTGTCATAAATATGACTTTCTATGCCCACTGAAACTTAACTAAGACATTCAGCTATCTGATCCCCTGGCTACCTTGTTGGATTCCTTATTCTCTCTCCTAATCTCCCCC
Organism: Neomonachus schauinslandi; assembly: GCF_002201575.2. Taxonomy (NCBI): domain Eukaryota; kingdom Metazoa; phylum Chordata; class Mammalia; order Carnivora; family Phocidae; genus Neomonachus; species Neomonachus schauinslandi. The sequence continues at coordinate 106,928,302 of NC_058405.1, forward strand.
ATGAGATTTGCCACCCATCTTTGAACAATTGAGAGAAGTTATCCACATTATAGATTTGAATTTTAGTCTGGACTAATTCCCCAATATGTATTTGTATGTGAGATGGGAGAGACAGAATGATTTGTTGGGGAGAGAACTATGGAAAAAAAGAGGGGAGAGCTTTAATATGATATTCAGTAATTTCTGTTGACACGCTTAGTCACCAAGATAGGGTCTATTCCAATCTCTCTATCATTCTGAATTGTGGGAATATCAGGTGACAATTGGAGTTTTTTTTTTCAATTCTTATTGTAGACCTCTTCAACCAAATGTGTGTTTGCACACATACACATAAATGCACTCTCCTAAAGAAAAATACTAATTCTCAGAAATACTGCAGTCTAAACTCTGAAGAAGGAACAAATGTTTTTTGTCTGTTAGTTTGCTAGGCATTTATCTTTCACAGAGAAGTTATTATTTTTACGCAGAACATTTACACATTAGTTGTCTTTGATCTTCTCTTTTCTAATTAGGCTATATATATTTGAGCTGAGGATGGGTGAAATCTTTGCTTCCATTTCCAAGAATATCCAACTTTGTATTTCAGTACTTTTTCTGATTAGGGTCCTAAATTTAAGATATTTTTTCCAAAAATTTATCCTATGAGCTTTTGAATGAAGTTTTTTCTGATTATTCTGGAAAAGATGTCCGTGTTTTAATTGCGTATCAGGTATCCATTTGTTCGTCACTTTCTCTCTTGCTAAAATAAACCCTGTTTCCTTTATAGTTACCATGTGGAAATCAGCAGGTGATACATCTTGATTGATTACCCAATCCCCCACCTTTTATTTTAGTTAGAGCCAGTTATAACCAGTTAAATCAAAACAAAAGTCTATGGTAATTATTTCTGGGAACATTTGATTTCCCAGGAAATGGAACATACATGGTTGATGCCCTTCAAGTTCTGGTGTGTCCAATCAAGAAAATGATTTTCAGAAAAACCTGTTGATTACCCTTCAGTGAGAGAGAATACTTCTTTGAGAAACTCTTAGCAGTGTTTCAGAAAGGGGAGATTAGAGGAGGAAATTTTTAGAGTTTTAGATTCTGAAATGTCAGGGCATATGACATGATAGTTGTGGATTGATGAACACCAAGAGCTGAGAATCTTGAAGTAAGCCTTGATAAGCAAAAGTCAGTCTCCATAAGTTACCTTATCAGGGAACAAGTGTTTCCTGAAACAAATAGTTAACTTATTTTTGCCTAGTCTCAGTATTATTTAGCACAGAAATGGGAATATTTGCTTCATCTTACAATTGAACTAGCATAAATAAAGGAAAGCATATTTATTCTCAGAATTGTTTAGTATAAGGATAGGAATGCATGTTGACTGAGTTCCCACTACCTTTATGACGTAATGTCTGCAGCTGCATCAGAATGAAGCAATACACAAGGGAAGGGCCATTAGAGTCTTTGAGACAACTGCCCAAAGATGTTCTACCACTGAACCAATGACACCATCTCTCTATCTCTGGAGTTTTTATTATGTGGGAAAGTTAAACCCTAACCTATTTAAGCCATGAATTAGGGTTTTCTATTCCTCATAATTGAATATATTCCTAATATTACATGCAGGCAAAACCAGGCATATGACTTTTTTCAATATTGAGAATGCTGTTTATTATTTTAAGTGACCCTTTATTTATTTTTTTAAAAGATTTTATTTATTTATTTGACGGAGAGAGAGACAGCGAGAGAGGGAACACAAGCAGGGGGAGTGGGGGAGAGAGAAGCAGGCTTCCCGCGGAGCAGGGAGCCCGATGTGGGGCTCTATCCCAGGACCCTGGGAACATGACCTGAGCGGAAGGCAGACGCTTAACGACTAAGCCACCCAGGCACGCCTTAAGTGACCTTTTAAAAACAACTGATTTTTTTCAACCACATCTTAAATATTTCCATAACAAAATATGCAGAAAGGCTTAAAAATCTCAAATATAATCTCTCCTTCATTAGACTCTTCATGAGGTAACCACACCAATACGACTTTAATGCTTCTGTGTAGGAAAAAAAAAGTGGACGCCTTAAATCCGTAAGTTTCAGGAGTGCTGAAATAAATTCTGAAAGATAAGGTTTGTTGTAAGGCTATGCTACCTATAGCTCTGCTTCCACATCCCCACATTTGGTCAATCAAATGGAATGTTTATGTTAAATGTGCATTGGGTGGTTTAGCTAAGTTTTCCAAGAACTATAGGGAATATAATATTATTATGTTAAAGAATAAAATTCTCCAGAGAAGAAACCATATTTTTTTTTCTAGTTGTGTCCCCATAAGCTAGCAGGGAGATTAGTGCATTTTAGTATTTTAACAAATACGTATTTGTTGGTTGAGAGAATAAACATGAATAGGTGAATGAGAAAAAGGAAGACCAAGTCTCATATTCTTCCCCTACCTGTACTTGTCTCTAGACTGAAGGAGTTGTTATAATGGGTCATTAGTGGCCCTTCACTGATGCAGAGCTAATCCACCATGGTGGTACAGGTGGATTAGAAGGTGTTTGGTTAGAAGGTGTTTCCCCATGTAAGTAAATGTTTCTCCTTCTTCTTTAGGAAGCCATGTCCTGTGGGAGACATGTGTTATCACAGTCTCAAGCCCAGGGCTAGCTGCATGGGCATGTGAACAGTGCAGTCTGTACCGGGTTCTGTGTTCAGAAGGGGACCTTGTGCTTGGCTTTAATGCTTTATGACCATTGTCTTGATATTCTTAAAAAATCATCTTTGAATTTGGGTTTTGTAAATGAAGTCTGAGTGGACAACGTAGCACATGCCAGGGGGCTTGAAGCCTCAATTCACATGTAGTTTTGCACCTCACTGTCTCCATCTTTTATGGTACAAGTTCTTGGCCACCTGCTCCGCAATCCTCCCCAGCACCACCTGAGTGATGCTTTTTGGTTTATTTCTTCAGTGCTTCCTTCCATTACCTTAATTCTCCCTTTAGAGAGGAGAGCCAAGGCTTTCCCGAAGAAGAAATTCTGTCTGTGGACAGCAGTCTCATCCTGTGCTCCAGAGTTCCCAGCCTGTCCTTCTGGATGGCCTACCCTACAGATTTCAGACTTGCCTTGCCAGTTCCCACAATCTTGTAATATATCTCTCTTAATATGTAGCTCCTACTAATTCTCTTTCTCTGCTTGAACTCTAACTGACACAGCACATTAAACTCTACAATATAAGTGCTATGGCCAGAATCAGGTCAGTGAAAAGGAAAATTCAGCTAAAGAATTCATTTTAGAGCAATACTAATCATGGACATTTATCATTTGTTTTAAAAATTAAAAATGCCTCTTAACTTTGAAAAAAATAAAACCCTAATTATTTATTGGCTTTGTTTTCTCTACCAAGTGAATCTGTGCTTTAATTTCTTAAGTTAAATTGCATGCATCAGGATGAGAAAATTGTGAGAATTCTCACTTACCAGAGGCCTCCTAACTTACCAGTCACAATATTTTGTATTGTCTCTACCTCCAGAAAAAGTGTGCTTTAAGCATGTTATTTCTTAGGATAGATTACTATGTGTGTGTAATTTCTAATTTTGTAAGTCAGGAGTCTTGCATATCAGTTAGAAGTCGAGATGTCAAATGTCATCTATCTAAATCATCTAAGATTAAGAAAAACAGTGGGTTAGTAAAAATGATAAGCATAGGTTGGAAAAAGTTCTAAGTCCAAAAAATAATTTCTGGTAATAAGTAAGGTTTAACGAAATGTACAGAGAAGAAAAGACAGGTGGCTTGACATATCACAGGAGAGAAATGCTACCTTAGGCAGACGCTGAAATTTGGAACTGAGTGTTATAGCTTCTGGTATTCATATCACAGTCACACAGACTTGAGTAAATAAAACCTTCAGATAAGCCTTTTGAAGATCACACAATCCAGAACAATCATGAATTTTGGTAGTCAGCTGTAGTCATCTAAGCAAAGATACTGAAGTCTAGAAACTCTTTCACCTACAAGAGCAGCCATTCATTTTTGAGTATCCAGAGGCAGCCTGGCTTCTCTTTCTCCACCCACTGCCATCTCCCTTCTCTTCTCAAAGTCAAAAAGTTTAGAGGGAACAGAGGGAGATAAAGAAAAAGAAATGCCAACATTTGTTTTCACTTCTTTTAGCAAGTGCCTCAAGATAAACATATCTTTTAATGAGAAGAGTTAATACACTTTCCTTATGACCATAGACTTGGAACTTAGTCCACAAGTTCAAATGCTTTTAAGGAAACTTGCTGGTAAACTAAATTAATGAAACAGGTAAGACAGAGGACTAATGGCAAATTAGTGGAACTTGCAATTTATGGCTGGGTATGTACTTAATCCCATTTATTCTGCTTAGGATTCCTTGTACTTCCTGAGTTTGAAGAGTCATGTTATTCAAAATTTCTGAAAAATTCTATTTAGTGTCATTTCAAATGTGGCCTATCTCTAATCTTAATCTCTACTTCTAGAATGCTGATTAGACATATGTGAGACTTCTTCATTTTATCTTGTGTTTTTTTTTTAAATCTTTTTACTTTAGCTTTTATACTTTTATCTCTTTCCTTCTGAGTGATGCTTTTTGGTTTATTTCTTCAGTGTTTCCTTTCATTACCTTAATTCTCCCTTTAGCTTTGTCTTATCTACAATTTAATTATGCATTTGATTTTCACATTTTAAGACATATTTTCTTGTCAAAATTCTAATTTTGTTCTTTTGATACTTTTCTGGTACTTTGTATACTATAGCTCTTAATTTTCTGGCCTGCCATTCCTCTTGAACTGCATCCTATTTATTTATTTATTTATTTATTTATTTATTTATTTATTTATTTATTTATTTATTATTTCCACCACTATGATTTCTCTCACTCAGTCTTACTCAACTTTGCAGGGTTCCTTATTGTTTTCACAATTACCATTTCAGGGCCTTTGCATTTTTGATTCCCTCTGCCTGGAACATTCTTCCTCCAGATATCCATTTGACTTGCTCCTTTGTTCCTGTCATGTTCGAGTATCCTTTTCTCAGTGAAGCCTTCCCTTATCTTCAGTGTAAAATTGAAATCACACCCTTCCTTGTACTCTTCATCTATCTTCCTTGCTTTCTTTTAATTCATAGCATATTTCACCTTGAAACAGCTTATTTTGTTTTATCTCTCACAATTAGAACATAAATTCCATAAAGACAATGATAAGGCTAATGGTGGTGATGTTGGTTCGTTTTTGCATTCCCAGTAACTAGAAAAACACCTGACGTAATTGGTCTTCCATAAATGTTAGTTAAGTGAAATAAATATTTGTTGTTGAATGAATATCCCTCCCTTTTATTTCTTGTTTAATCTTTTAAACATAATTTATAATCTAGTCTGATAATTATATGAAATTTTTTGAAGTCTAACACAGTTATTTGTGTTTTAAGCAAATTATATTTGGTAGATTGTAACTATGTATTGTGGGAGTTTTCGCAGTCTTGTTGTGATTGATTTCTCAATTATAATTAAAGTTGAAAAGCTATATTTACTGGGGCTGAGGCATTTTCTCTACCTGAATCTTTCAAAGCCTTAGTTGAAGACCTCTTCAAGAGGGACTTTGCTATTGATCTAAAAGTGTCATCCATCTATGATCCCTTGTTATCTAATTTCTTAGCTTGCTAGGAAATTACTGGAGTTTATTTATTTATTTATTATTTTTTAAAGATTTTTATTTATTTAATTAAAAGAGATAGAGAGCACAAGTAGGCAGAGCAGCAGACAGAGGGAGAGGGAGAAGCAGGTCTCCCACTGAGCAGGGAGCCCGATGCGGGGCTCGATCCCAGGACCCTGGGATCATGACCTGAGCCGAAGGCAGCCGCTTAACCGACTGAGCCACCCAGGCGCCCTGGAAATTACTGGAGTTTAAATTCCAAGCTTAGACTCAGGGAAGGTATAAGGCTGTGGTTTGAAATTCTCAGGTCAGTTTTTTTTTTTTTTTCCCTGAATTTCTTGACAGAAACAGAGATGTATCCTATGTCTGTCTCTGTAAATTTTGCCAGTGGAAAAGACTGATCCTACTCCATTCTTTGACTGATGGTCAAGGGTCATCTTTTCGTAGGGTCATGTTTTATGTGTCTTGCATGTTCAAGGCTTTACCTTTTATCTATATGTGAATAAGATTTTGTAGATACTTTATTCAAAATTTAATTGACTTCTGTGGAGAAATTTTAACCATGTAGTCAACCATATTGTCAGAAATAGCTGTCTGAAAATTCCACCTGTATTAGGTTCCTGGCGCTGCCACAATAAAGTACCATGGACTGAGTGGCTTATGACATCAGAAATATATCTTGTCATAGCTCTGCAGGATAAAAGTCCAAAATCAATGGGCCATGCTTCCTCCAAAGCCTCTAGGGGGATGATCCTTCCTTGCCTTTTTCAGCTTCTGGTAGCTCCATGAGTTCCTTGGCTTCTGTCTGTTTAACTCCAATCTCTGTCTCAAATGTCACATGGTCTTCTTCTCCCTTCTCCATCTCTTCACATGACTTTCTTTTTATAAGGACAGCAGTCATATTGGGCCAGGGGTCCACTCTACTCCAGTATAACATCATCTTAACTATTTACATCTGCAACAACCCTATTTCCAAGTAAGGTCATATTTTGAAGTAATGAGGGTTAAGATTTCAGCAAATCTTTTTGGGGGACACATTGAAGCCCATAACACCATGTAAAGAAAGCAGCTCATATTTAGTTCCCACCTATCATTTTCACATTAATATGATATTATAGTGCTGTCATACTTTCTGTTTTACATTTGAAATATTCTGATTCTAAATGTTGACTACCAAAACTTAAAAAAAAAAAAATTGCCACAGCCAATAGTTTCTTGGCCAATTGAAACACAACTGCTGGCTAGATTTGGATTGTTGGCTATTGCTTTTCATCCTCTGCAATAAAGTGAAGCATAATTGATCACTTATCCAGTTGTTGCCATGAATTAAACTAGAATATTTTTAATATATGAAAGGACTTCAAGTAATCCGGAAGGTACAGAATAGACAACATATGTGTCACAAGTTCTGAAATTAAAATATATGTTCCTTTACTCATAAAATAATTCCTCGAGCCATGATTTGGAGTTTATTCATAATTATTTTATACATATATCTAAGAAATTGGCCAGGTTCTCCTGCTCAGAGTAGACTAAAATTAGATTCAGTTTCTGAGAAATTTGAGGATTGTTGCTAGAGGAAAGTGTGAAGATAAAAATGAGAAGTGACAGCCCTGATAGGAAGAGATAGAAAAAAAGATTTTCCAGAGCAGATATAAGAATTCTAAAAATCATAGCAGTCTGGCATCATTTGGTGCAGTTTGGAAACCTGGAAGGCATCACTAGTATAACTTGCTGCAATAACTCATGTTCTAAACATCCACCTTAAACATTAAGAGATTTTAGTTGTAATTTATTTAAATGAGCAGGACCGAAAAAAGGAATATGTTAATATGTTTAAAAAGATTTCCAACATTCAGGGGAAATAGTCAGTCACCATGCACCATGATAGCTGAATGCTAAAAATACCGAAATTCTTCCATATTGGTTTTTGTGTAGCTGGGCTACCCTGTCCTCCCTCCCACAGGTGAAGCCAAACTGCACCACAATTCAGCAAGAATTCAGCTGGCAGAACTGGTGGCTGAAGTACTTACTGGTCTAGGACTTTGGGAACTATCTGTTCTGGTTCTCATACTATTGCTAAATATGTAGTATATTATTTCTGCTGATGCAAATATTTACTGAAGAAAATTTCTTCACCTTAATCTATGATATATATGACATTTGGAAAGACAAGAATGTCAGAGATTAAGTCAATATATGAATAAATAGTATATTCTCTGAGCAGAAGACATGGTCACTAAGGAAATGCCTGGCTGCCTCGCTTAACAGCACTAAGTATTCACAATAAGTCATTAGTTGCTCTTGATTGTTTTCAAACTCATGGAATCAAAGTTGTGATTAGAAATTGATGACTCTAGTGTTTTACCTACAAAAGAATGAACTATCCAAAAGATAGAATACCTTAGTAGCCTTGGAAATTATATTTCAGTTGTAAATTAATAAATTAACTTACCAATTTTATATATCATCTGAGCTTAGTTAATTTGATCAGGTCTTGAGTATTTCTTAGTAACATGAGAATTACAATGATTGGAAAAATCAGTTTTCCAAAGTTGGGATAAATTCACCAAGTTAGTAAGATCCCATGGGGACCTTGGAAGTTAGCCATCATGTCATCCTAAGAAACCTTCTGTGATATCGCATAGGTTTAATCCTTTGTTCCTTTTGGAACTTCCTGTTGGAAACTTAACATGTTGAGTTTGTATATTGCAAAGAACTTCCTAAAGTTGCCTATCTTTAAGCAGTATCTAAACTAAATTCAGTGATTAAAAAATTGTTGTCAAATGATCATGAACAAATACTGACTTCTTTGAATTGCATCGATAGTTTTTTAATGTCAAATTTCTTAGAAATTCAGACAAAACCTCAAAATATACCAGAAATCATTTTCATATGCTATTGATGATTTGGACAAGAGAGATTAATATATATGCACATATAAATATTAATATATAATAAGTACATGCATTTCATATTAATATATAATGATATACCTACATGTTTATAAATATAAAATAAACATATAATAGATTTATTTAATCTATAAATCAGAAAAGTCTTTAACTTATGGTTCTTCAGCTAATAGACAAGTAGGTAAAGTTTCGGTGTGTAGAAGCAAGCACTGGATTGAAATAATACCTGAGTTTTATTTTTCTCTTTTCCACTAATTCAATTAAACATGAGACAAGACACTTTATCCCTTTATCTGTCCTTTCATCTGTAAAATAAAATCTTTCTATTTATAATATAATCCATTTCATCTCTAGCATTTTTTTTTTTAAGATTTTATCCATTCATTTGAGACAGAGAGAATGAGAGAGAGAGAGCACATGAGAGGGGGGAGGGTCAGAGGGAGAAGCAGGCTCCCCGCCGAGCAGGGAGCCTGATGCGGGACTCGATCCTGGGACTCCAGGATCATGACCCGAGCCGAAAGCAGTCGCTCAACCAACTGAGCCACCCAGGCGCCCTATCTCTAGCATTTTTAATCCTGTGAGACCATCTAGTCTATATTTCTCAATTAACAGATGAAAAAACTAAAACCGAGAGATAAAATGACTTGCTTAGGGTCACACAGCTAGTTGGTGTCCAAACTGGAAATAAAATCAGGTTTCTTGTTTCTGTTAAATAACAAAATTCAGCCAAGTAAATTTGAAGATCTAATTGGCTTTTTAAATGGTGCATGAATGGGGCAGTATCCCATCTAGCAAGTAGAGAGGCAGTGCAGAGTTGTACAAGATGGAAGGTTAAGAAGGAAGGTGTGGGCAAGAAAGTTATTAGCAAAAGAAAATGATTGTTTCAGGCAAGGCCCCTTTCTAGGGGGTAAAAGCAGGTGGCCTTATCATACAGATGACCTCATCTTTTTCTGGGGGATGGAGAGGGCCAAGGTGACAGACTTATTGGCACTGATTAAAAAATTCCTGAGGGACCAGTTAAGACTGCATTTCTGGGAGAGGTTGAAACTGCATGAAACTGCAATTAGATTATGGATTATGCACCATTTTGGAATTTCTGTGTAAGTGACACCATTTGGGGTCTGTTTACTTTGTTTCCTTTCGTTTTGTTTTTTAACAATTCTTAGTGTAGTCCACTGTTCTACTATAGCTGATATTACCACAAACTATATGGATAGTTGTAATCCTCGGAAGAATACTTTTCAACTATCACCAAAGAAACAAACAAACAAAATAAATCTGGTGATTGGAGGAAGAATGTAATTTTCTTACTTGAGTGTGTCCTCACTTTAAGGAATATATTTCTAGAGTTAAGTCAAAGAACTGATTATGCATTATTGCACATTATATAAGAGCATTATACAAGTCAATTAGAACTGACAATAAAACAACTTCCAAGCAAGTTCATCAGAATCGCTTTTATTTCTCTTTAAAGCACTGAAACAAAATCACGTTCTAATTCAAACGTTCTGTAAATCTCCACAGCCAATCACATTTTTCCCACCGTATTATTAGTCTCTTCCTAAGTTGTAGCGAAGGAACATTTCTGTTTGTTTCTTTAATTCCTGAGAGGTCACTGAAATTTCAAATGCCATTATTTTTCAGGTAAGAGAATAAGAAAATGCACTTTTAAAATGTCTTAAATGCAGAACCAGAACTTCAGTTTTTAATTAGAAGGGAATGGCTTATTTAAAAGAATTAACAACGCTAATAAAAAATAGTTTACATAAAGTATCCTATTCTCAACAAAAAATTAAAATGCAAAGAAAAAACACTTCAGCCTCTCCACTCATCTTTTGGAGGTACAATTTTTTAATTCCATAGCTAGCTGACCTGTCACTAATTGTTTCCATAAAGATTTCTATCAGATTGCCTTGCCTTTATCTCTGATTTACTCAATAAATCTTTGTCTCCATCTCTGTGAAGCTTTCTCAGTTCTCCAGCATAATGAAGGCAAAGAAGGGAATTCAATATTGATGATTCCTTTACTCCAAACCTAAAGAATAAACATTGTAAACTTGTTCCTTCTTTAATATAACCATGACATAAATATGACTACATGATGGGTATGTTTTACCATCTAAAAACTGAAACACATTTTATTTATTTCAAGGATGGTCCTCACCAAAATTTGGAGTCAATCAGTATTGGCTCCATTACATGTTATTTTTCAATTAGTTTCCTTTAAAAAAAATTCTTGTAACAAGCTGATTTATTTCTTTTATTTTTTTATTTCTCTAGTGTAACAGAATATATGAAGTATATCTTGTTGTTTAAGCTAATACAGTCTCTTAATTTCAGATTAATCAATTTGGAATTAAACTTCATAATTGTGCTGCAGAATATTCAAAGTGTTTGGGTTATTTGGGGGAGTTTGGTGGAGGGAGGAGGTAGTGGAAGAAAAACGTGGTGTATTCAAGGGTATTTCACATTTCATGAGTACCCATTGTTTTATCATAGTGTCCTGTTTCCTTGGATATTCCTTCTGTGAATTTTTTTTCTTTTTTATGCAGATGTGTAACTAGGGATACAAGAAACCATGGCAACACTGTCTTACTGAAAGAAAGTAAGTTGAAAGTAGTAATCCCTTGTTCTCGAAGATAAACCAGTCTGTGGACGGGTGTAAATTGGGCCTTTCCCTCTGCCATGTATCAGGATCCCCATGATAGCGGTTTTTGTTGAATATCTACCTCAGAAACACTCACAAAACAGAGAAAGTTTTAGAAGTTGTTTACAGAGCTAAGCAGGGTCGGGCCTGGTTAGTACTTGGATGGGAGAAGTTGTTTACAGAGGCCCATCAAATCTCAAATCACTGAGATAAATTAGAATTCATATGATTTATGTAATGGAGAGGGTACTAAACCATCAGAGATGATTATTATTTGTAAAATCTCACACAGAGTAAAATACAAGATCAACTTGTAAAAACAATTTTGCAAGAAAAATGTTACCAGTTTCACAAAACGGCAAAAATACCACCATTCTTTTCATGGGCTGTCACAATGTCCTCCTTTATGAAAATTGCTTTTTTATTAGAGGGTAGTTACTGTGTGTTAGAATAAGAAAAAAATAGATGGTAAAAGAAATTGGAGGCAAAACATACCTATTTTCATATTTGTCCTCTTCTGATTCTTAATCATGAGCTGTGTGGAAAGGATTGGTCCTAGGCAACATTTCAAACGGAAGCTTGTCTTCATCTCCTCTCTTACTTTCTCCTTCTCTGCCTTTTTTGTTTTTACACTTTACTGCATCTGTGGCCAAATAGCAATAATTCTACTTTTCAAGTCAGGAGGACAGGTTTCAACAATTGATTATAAAATTTACTAGCTATATTAGCTTGTATGGTGATCCAATGAAATGTTGAAGAAGTGTGAAGACTAATGTACTAGCACCTGAGGCTCTTTCTCCCTCCTGCCTTTGCTCATAACACTCACTACTTGTACTATAGTACGTACCTGATCCTACACACCCTGAAAGCCCTCCCAGTTTTTAAACTTTGTCCCTGTTCTAATAACACCCCTATGAGAGTAGGAGAACGGCCTTAAACTCTGACCCAGTAAGTTGCTAATCATTACAAAATCTGATCATCTGTTACTCTCTTGTTTTTTTTATCTCCTGTAGATAAATTATTACAGATGTCCCAGGGTTCTGGTCTATTTTCCTGTTGTGCCTACTTGCCCAAAAGTCATTTGTTTCAGACGATAACTTTAGTGATCACCCCCTCTTTATCTATAGGCAATGTTTCTCAATAATTTCTAAATTATCATCATGTCAATGTCACTTGCAAAGTTTTGTGGGGTTTTTTTGGTTTGTTTTTTTGTTTTTGCTTTTAGTATCTAATGTGCAGACCCTCCCAAGTTCTACTGAATAAACAACAGTCTGAGACTACTCTATAGTTTATATTTCTAACAGGCTCTCTAACAAATGTGTGAAGGATCTGTAACATTCTATATTTTAGGGAATGAAACTGCCTTGAATTCTCACATCATGGTTTGACATTGAGATGTGTGACCCTGGGCACATGAATGAACCTCTCTGAGATTCAATTATTATTGTTATTTTATATCCTAAAAGAGGAGTAATAAGAACACTTACATCACAGCATTGAGAGAATTAAGGAAAACAAACAAAACAAGTAAGGTGCTTCACAAAGTGCTTTATACACAATACATAATAAAATGAATAATCCACATTGAGTACTTGTGTGCTTGATGATATTCCAAGCCTTTTGTACGTATTATGGTTTAATCTTCATGAAATTCCTATGAGGTTGAGGAAATAGCTTTGGTCTCCTATGATGAACGGCCTTTCTTTCCTTGCCTACTTCTAGGGGCTTGACGGGGAGCTGGGTGAGTTGGACTGAACCATGTCATGGAAGGAGAACAAGATCTCAAACTGAGACAGTAGCATTAATGTTCCAACTCCCTAGGTGAGCTCTGAGGCATCTCAAGAATCATAGGCCAGGAAGGCCCTTTGTTGCAAACACCAGGTATACCTTACGCACTTTTAGTCTAACCAACCTACAAATATTCGACATGCATGATGGGATTCCTTTCACTAGGGGGCTCTCAGGCTGCTCAACTCTCTGGTCCTGCAGACCTTGGCAGAACACCAAGGCAGATCAGAGGGATTCCTGTTTTTCTCCTCTGCTCCTAAGATGTTCTCAAGAAATGTCATCATGCAGTAGGATGTGTCACTGTGCACCTGCGCAACAGAAGCAGGTGCTGGAGTTATGATGATTTCACAGGAGAGAAACTGAGGCACAGGTCAAATAACGTCACGTATATCAGACAGCTAGTAAATAAGGCCACAAGCAGATGGCTCTGTGTGGTTCCTGTTAACATGATTACGATGATTCTTCTTGCCATTATTCAGGCATTACGGGAGGCTTAAGGTAAAAGTTTTTGGACACTTCGGGCCTTAAAGCTCTCTTCAAATGATGCTTACGATTTTCAAAAAAAGACTTTCATATGACTGTTCACATAAATTAGTACATTTTTGGAGTATGTTAATTTTGTAAATTTAATACCAATCTACATTTTAAAGGTATTTAGAGATTTATTTTTAAGATTGGTTACTCTAGTGAGAGGAAAAACATACTTTCCTCACCTATAAAATAACAGAGGTGATTTAAAACAGTTTTGCCCCAAGGAAAGTGTTGATCTACTAATTGACAGAGTGGAGGCTTGGATGGAAGCAGAAGGAAATGGAAGTAAGGCAAGGTTACTGGTGTTGTTTGTATTTCTAGTTCTGAATCTCTGTAAGTGCATCCCGGGCACAGTCTCTCACACCTGCCCCCAATGGAGAAGTAACACTGCAGGCCAGGGGACCATCTTGATCTTTTTCTAGACCGGCAGGTTTAGAGATTCCAACAAATTAGCCTTTTAAGGGAGTGTCTGATTAAAACTGGATCATAACTAAGCAGGTAGAGAGAGCAAAATATTCATGGAGAAACAAAATCATACCTTTACCCCCTTTTCTGACTCAATTTCCTGACACAGCCAACTCAGTGTTGAAAGAATATTCTAGAGTGGACTACAGTCTTGGCTCAAGCATTGCTATTTGTACTTGGGCAGGTCATTTCAACTATTGCAAATCTTTTTTTCATATCAATTGGAATATGTGAATTTTACTTTATAATGTGAACCTCATAAAGTTAGTGAGATCTGAAAAATATTTTATATATCCCACTTAGTGCATTGTGTCTGTTCTCTTTACCATGATTGACAGAGCACATAGAGTAACTTGAGGGTAGGTCCTTGAATTTTACTCATTTGTTAAATTATTCTAAAAAAAAATCTTTTCAGATGAACAGGACTATAAATTTATCAGTTAACTCACTGAAGGCATGATTGAACATTATGAAAACAATGTAAAAAATATAATGATTTCTCTAAGTTTCTTCTGAAAGAATATGGCAGTGTGAGAGAGAAGAAACCTAGTTTTCCCTTTACATTGCAGATATTAGCAAATTCAAAAGAACAGTTTCTGGAAATGACTTCTGGAGATCTTGAAGCTGTTGGTTGAACAAAATAGCTTGTATCATAGCAGTAGGAATAAATATTAATATCCAGCCATGCCAAAGAAAGTTCTTAGATCATTTCTGTCCTTTCTAAATGCATACACACATGCTTTGAGGTTCTCAATGGAAGCAAATAATCACAACTAAAAAAAAAAAAATGGAATTAATGATGTCAAATCTCTTTTCTATCTTAAGCAAAGTAACATTGAGCTGAGTGTTCCTTTATTAAGAATGAATCATAAGCATTTTTTAATTCTTATTGAATAATTTATTTTTGCATATGTATTTTTGAAATTATTGATTTGGTATCACTTATACTCATTACTTTTCAAAATTAAGTAACATTTAAAATTTATTTTTATAGTTACTTTCAGTTTAGAACAAAGTATGTTTCTTTTCCATCTATAGGAGTGACATAAATTTTTCTTTGTAAATAAAAGAAAGATATTAAGGACATAATAATGGAGGTAGTGCACGGAAGTGGTTAAACTCATTAGTTTAATATAAACATGTATAGGAAAGGCAGGACAGTATGTGCCAATCTCAAAAGTCCTTTGCAATTTAATAGCCCAAGGATTTTAGAATGGTGACATTATATAGGTGGGGAACAATGAAGCATTGACATCACACCTAGATCCCTGATAGTAAGAGACAAGACCTTTTCTAGCTCTTTTCTGTTGTGACAAGAATAAGGATGAATTAGGTTAGTAGTTCTTAAAAAGTGTGACTTCAGAACCAATAGCATCAGCGTCACTTGAGTAGATGCTTATTAAAAGTGCAAATTCTCAGGCCCTACCTGGAGCCTTTCGGTGATTCTCTTGCCTGCCAAATTTTGAGAACCATTGAATTAGAGAAGCACATATGTAACACAAATGATCATGAATTCTACTGGAAAATTAGTCCTGTACTATTCTAGTGAAAGTAATCTTGAACATGATCTTAGCCTAGTGAATGACAGTGAATGCTTAGAAAAAGAGAATGAGAAAATTGTGTTTAGAAAGGAGTTCATATAGCAGGTGGGGAAATCTTGTCAGTAAAGACTTAATTGTACCAATCACATTCAAGTTTTGTTGGAGGGGGATAGCTACATGCAAAACCAACATGAAGAACATGGAAGTTACTTCTTTTACTGCAAAGAAAACCTGAAGTCTATCTCTAAAGGTTACAGACCAAGCAGTAGTACCTGTAGTAACACTTGGGCTTCTGGTCCTCTTCTCTAGGAGTCTCCTTACACATCCTTTCTGATCATGGGCAGCTGGCTGACTCATGGCCACTGCTAATTGGACCAGGAGTAAACACCTAAACCGAGATGACTCAATTAGAGTCTTTGTGCAGAGACTTTGAAATTGGCACTTAGACACTCGCTATGTGTTTGTAGAAGAATTAAGAGGCTATGAAAGGTTGAGGTTGAGGTGGCCGTTTGAACTCAAAAGTAGAAAAGGACTTTTAGAGAGGGAGAAGAGGAAATGCAGTAAATATACCGATACCTGAGTATCTGGCTGTGGAGTGGTGTGGAATATGGAGGAGGGAAAGGAGGAGAGAATGAGAGATTGCTATGCCACTAATAACTTCTAATTCCTGTTACATTTCTTCTCCTCAGATTTCCTATGACAACTCAATATCCATTCAATAAATTGTTTTGTTTTGTTTGGCTAGGTGGGTCAAAGTATTTTCTTTTACTTGAAACATGATTCTTAAGGTTCCTATTTATCAATGAATATCAACATTCATTAAAATATGAATATAATTTTCTTATTAGCTACTGGCTGAAAACAAAGGCTAGGATTTGGTGTTTGAGTACCCAATCTCTTCCCACAGAAATACACCCCAGATATTACCAGGATGGCCACTAGTAGAAATAGATATTATCTTGGTCCCTAGAAGAAAAGAACTTTTACAGCATGAAGAATAGGAAACATTGTACTGTGTGACAGTTATATTGATTTTCCTTTATTAACTGATGGGAAAGGAACATAGAATTTAAATTTATAGGCCAACCAACAGAAACTGAGATGTAGATTAATCAAAGTAAAAAAAGCCAAAGCAGTCATTCAAAGGATGCATGCAACATGGCGAGGCTGATAAAAGTTGGATGGGCAGACACTGGAGCAAGTAGCAGTGAAACAGAGAACCAGAGTCCTGCTGAGGCTTTCAACACACAAGTACCAAAGACAAGACTAAGGATCGATGCATTTGGAGTATAAAACAAACACTGGGCCAAACACCATTAAAGCACAAAACATGTTCTAGACAAGCCTGACTCCAGTAAAAAGGCAGCAGAACGTGACATCTGGCTCCAGCTGAGGCCCTTTTTACCTTAAGCAAGCGATTATGTATGTGGCACTGAAGTTCCCATGATAATTATAGGAGTGAAAAATTGAGAAAGGCATTTGGGAATAGAAGGAGAAGCTGTTTTTTTTGTTTTGTTTTGTTTTAAGCTCCTATTAGGTGATTATACACATTTTCCCTTCCTATGTTCTCTAGAAGAACATGGAGACATAATAGTTTGAACACTAAGGACCCATCTAAATATTATGAAGGAAGAATCCATCCATTCAGTAGTTGAAATCTTCCCAATAAAGTATAATAATTGCAATAAATTCATTTAAGTTGCTTTGAAGATTTTTTTAAATCATTTAAAATTAATAGTTAAACTCTGTAGAGCTTATCTACCTTTCCCCCGTCTTCTTCATTTTATGCATTCAGGAGAATGAATAAAAGTATCATTCTCATGTTTAGATGAAAATACTGATTAAAGGATTTAATGTATTCATTAAGTGAACGCTTATTTTATCTCAACCATAGAATGTTTAGGATTACCATTATGAATTAGCAAAATTAGAAGTAATTAATATTTCTGGTTTCAGGTGACTATAGAAAAGAGGAAAACATGAGTTCAAGCCTGAAAGATCCCCTGCTGTATCACTTCTGCTACAAAACTAAGAGATTATTTGGATCTAGAAGGATAGAAGGGAAACTGAAATTCTTCAATCATTTTTAGGTCAAATAATGTGTGCTCCTGGAAGACTGAAAGTAAACTGAGTGAATGCGAGGGCGTCGCAGAAAGCCACACCTTAGAAGTTTTTTTTTTGTCCTCAAATGTTCCACCTCTCAAACAATATCTAAAAATCCCTTCCAACACTATTCTAGGGTAATCATGACTCAGGGATTACACTGTGGGTTCTGAGATGTGGTTGAACCCCGCACTTTCTAGATTTTAGTCGGTGATCTGTAGGAACAGCTTGTAGGAGCACCAGAGACTCAGATATGTGCCTGTGATCTATCCGGAAGCTCTCCTGGATTCCAAGTGCCCTAGGGATGATTCTTTATCAGTTCTTAGGCAGAACTGTCAGCTTGCCTCCAGATCCTCTCTTCCCCCTCACGGTTCTTGATGATCATTTTAAACTCAGTTGACTTGGGGGGAAAAAAAAAAGTGGGCATGAGCATTATAGCTGTCCAGCTACTGAATCATCCTATTGAAAAACAGCTTCCTTGTTGGTGGAAGAGATGACACCCACAGAAGACAGCATGAAGTACAGTGTAGGCCCCAAGAAAATGATAATCTTATTGATGAGGCAACCAGAAATTTTGGTTTTGCTGACAATGTGGCAATTTCTATTCAGAGATTTTTAACATCATAACAATTACAACTTTACTATTTCTCTTTGCAAATAGGCAATTTCATGCATAGTATGATAACGTGTACTCTGATATCTTCTATTTTTTATAGTTTTTGCTTGAACTAAAAGCTATAACATTTTATTACCTTGATATATTAACTCTTAACTGGGGAAATTACAACCAAGCAGAGTCATATATAATATCCTATGGATTTTTCATTCTCATCTTGTTGGAATCAGTAGAATGAGGAGTTTAGGGAGATCTATTTTAACAGTTACTCTAAGATGAACAATGTGCATTTGAAAGGCATAGAAATGGAAGTCAGACTGGTAAAAAGAGAAAATTGTGGGCGCCTGGGTGGCTCAGTCGTTAAGCATCTGCCTTCAGATCAGGTCATGGTCCCAGGGTCCTGGGATCGAGCCCTGCATCGGGCTCCCTGCTCGGCGGGAAGCCTGCTTCTTCCTCTCCCTCTCCCCCTGCTTGTGTTCCTGCTCTCGCTGTCTCTCTCTCTGTCAAATAAATAAATAAAATCTTTAAAAAAAAAAAAAAGAGAAAATTGTTTTGTATCAGTCTGAAGTAAGGTAGAAACGCTCCTGTTATGCAGTTAAATAGTGATGATGTGAGTTTCGATGCAGGTGACAAACTCAGTTTTAGGAGTGGTCATGTTAGAATCTAACTGGTATTAGGCATGTCTATATACTGTTGCACCAAAACTTTCATTTAATTATCTGTTTACTTACTATATTTCTAATTTTATTGTAAGTATTTTAACATAATTTTTTAAGAAAACTTTTAGACTTACAAGGGAATTGCAAAAGTAGTACAGAGAGAATTCTCATATGTCCTTCACTCAGCTTCTCCCTTTTACTATCTAAAATAACCCAAAGCATATGTGTTGAAACTAAGAAATTAATCTTGGCTCGATTTTATAAACTAAAGTCCAAAATTTATTCAGATTTCACAAATTTTTGTTTTCCCAGTAACGTCATCCCTGCCTCCGCCTCACAATCCAGGATTCAGTTCAGAATATCTTCAATCTACAGCAGTTACTGGTCTCTTCTCATGTTTTATGATCTTGATGCTTTTCAAGAGTATTGATTAATTATTTTGTAGAATGTCCTTCAATTTGGGTTTTTCTGGTGTTTCCTCAGGCTTAAATTTAGGTTCTGCATGAAGTTTAGGTTATGTGTAAGGATATTAAAGAGGTGATGTGCCTGTTACGTGA
Source organism: Neomonachus schauinslandi (assembly GCF_002201575.2). Taxonomy (NCBI): domain Eukaryota; kingdom Metazoa; phylum Chordata; class Mammalia; order Carnivora; family Phocidae; genus Neomonachus; species Neomonachus schauinslandi. The sequence continues at coordinate 106,947,759 of NC_058405.1, forward strand.
TGTTCATATGTAATACCGATGATGTTAATCTTGATCATTTTTTACCTCCTGTAAAGTTACTGTTCATTCCTTTGTAATTACTAAAATCTTGGGGAGAGATACTTAGAGACTATTCATATATCCTATCCTGCTTAAACTTTCACTCATTAATTTTAGTATCCTTTGGAGGAACTTAGCTGCTGCAGTTTTCACTATGGTGTTCTAATGGTGATTTTCTATTTTGCTTATTTCTTTTACATGTATTAATTGGAATTCTTCCAGTAAAGAACAGCCGTTGCTTTTCCTTTGTACCTTCCTTCTTTCATTCATTTGTTCTTTTCTCGCTTTCTTTCTTCATTCATTAATTTTATTAATTTATTATGAATATAATTTTATTATTTGGGTTATAACCAATACTATCATTATTTGCTTTGTTGATCTAGTTGTTCTAGCTTTGGCCATTGGGCGTTCTTTCAGGTTGGTCCCTATGCTATTTTGATATGTCTTCATCATTTTGTTCATTTTTTTCTGTCTTCTTCCTTTGTGGCAGGGCAAGATCCTCTGGGCTTTTCTTGTAGTTTTTCCTGCCTCAGACCTAAAATCAACCATTTCTTAAAAGAACCCTGGTTCCTTTTAATATGATATTTAGAAAACAATATCCAGGTACTAAGTGTGTTTATTACTACTGAGTCAAAATCACTTTATGATAGAATTTTAATGAAATTACACTGGTTGAAAATCATTCCTAAAAATCTAGAATTTTTGACAAAAATTCTGGGGTATCAAGAGCACTTTCTAATCTGTTGTTAATAGATGCTATTGCTTTTGGTAAAGGGTTCCATTTTCTATTACATGCTCTGCCTCAGAGATTGATTATTGAATTTTGCCAAGACTTCAGTATGTTTAAAAAACTTGTTTGCTTTTGGTACCTTTCGTTGACATCGAAAGTTATCTGATTTCAAAATACTTTGTTTTTGTTTGTTTGTTTGTTTGTTTTTCCACAATACATCTACCTACATCTAACTAGAAGATCAGGATCAGTTGAACACCAAATTAGGAAATAGCCACTTTAACTAGTCAGTTAAGCTGCTGCCTTTGGCTCCCATTTGTGCTCCCTGCTCCGGGGGGAGCCTGCTTCTCCCTCTCCCTCTGCCCGCCGCTCTGCCTACCTGTGCTCTTTCTCTATCTCTCTGTCAAATAAATAAATAAAATCTTAAAAAAAAAAAAATTCCCTCTTCTAAATGTTGTCACTAGATAACAAGTAATAGCATTTCAGTTACTTTGCCTTGACTCTCCATGTTAATAACCTAGCAAATGATCCAAGGCTACCTTCCCTTAAGCCACTGAAACCACAACATAACAATATGCATACCCTTATCTCCCTCCCTTCCTCCATCCCTCCCTCTGTGCCTCTCTCTTTCCCTCCCTGTCTTCCTTCCTTCCTTCCTTCCTTCCTTCCTTCCTTCCTTCCTTCCTTCCTTCCATCTTTCTCTGGCTTAGATGAAATATATTGGCATTTTTTCTGATGCTTGTAATATAACGATGGCTGAAAAACTGCAATTTTCCATTATCAGCAAAACACTATTTCTGAAGCCAATCTATTAAAAAATAAAAGCAAGAATGACCTCTTTCATACTCTTGTGTGTTCTCATGTTGGCTGTTGTATTCATGCAGCATTGGTCCTTTATTCTTCTCTCGTCACTGTTGCGTGCAGAATAGTTTTGCCTGATTCTGGTCTTTGTGGTTTAGTCGTGCATTCCTAAGTACTGGCTCTTCATGCTTCTTTTCTATCAAATTAGATTCTTGACTTTGTATCTAAGACGGTGTAGTTACCTATTCAGAAACCAGTGCTTTTCATATCACCTAGTTTATGTATTGGACAAGAGATTATTGAAAAAAATGATTGAGATATAACTTTTATAGCAACAAATCCTACTTGCCATGAAGTATGGATCATGTTAAAACACTGTCAGCAAAATTATGTAATCAAGCCAGCAAAAAACAAATAAGTTAATTATCCCTTTAAAAGGGACCCAGAGCTAACATTATGCAAACAAAAACAAAACCCAAAGGAAAACAAAACACCAGAACAAAACTCTTTCATGACAATAGACCTAGAATTTATATACCATATTATTTATGTAACCAGCACCTACTAAGCACCTACTGTGCTAAATAATACAGTTTATAATGAGGATACAAATTTGAATATGATATCGCTCCAGCCCTCAAATATTACATTTAAGTGAGAAGAAATATAATGTAAGTCCAATTTTGATATAGTGTTAATTTAATAATAATGTTATAAGAAATTTGGGAACCACAGAGACAGATCGTTTTATACATAACTAATTAGTGTATTAATCACCTTGAGCTGCCATAGCAAAATACTATAGGCTGGCTGCCTTAAACAGCATAAATTAAGGTCTCTCAAATCTGGAGACTGGAAGTCCCAGATAAAGGTCTAGCAGGGTTTGGTTTCTGGTGAGAGCTCTCTTCCTAAATTATAGATAGCTGCCTTCTCACTGTGCTCACATGACTTGAGAAAGCTCTCTCATGTCTAATCTTACAAAAACACTAATTCTGGGGTGCCTTGGTTGATCAGTGTTTAAGCCTCCTACTCTTGATTTTGGCTTAGGTCATAATCTCAGGGTTGTGAGATCCAGCCCCGTGTCTGATAAAGCTCCATGCTCAACAGGGAGTCTTTTTTCAAATTAACATATAATATATTATTTGTTTCAGGGGTACAGGTCTGTGATTCATCAGTCTTACACAATTCACAGAGCTCACCATAGCACATACCCTCCCCAATGTCCATCACCCAGCCACCCCATCCCTCCCACCCCCCTCCACTCCATCAACCCTCAGCTTGTTTCCTGAGATTAAGAGTCTCTTATGGTTTGTCTCCCTCTCTGGTTTCATCTTGTTTTATTTTTTCCTCTCTTCACCTATGATCCTCTGCCTTGTTTCTCAAATTACATATATCAGTGAGATCATATGATAATTGTCTTTTTCTGATTGACTTATTTCGCTTAGCATAATACCCTCTAGTTCCAACCATGTCATTGCAAATGGCAAGATTTCATTTTTTGATGGCTGCATCATATTCCATTGTGTGTATATATATATATATATATATATATATATATATCATATATTTTTTATCCATTCATCTGTCAATGGACATCTAGGCTCTTTCCATAGTTTGGCTATTGTGGACATTGGGGTGCATGCAGGTCCCCCTTCGGATCAGTACATTTGCATCTTTGGGGTAAATACCCAGTAGTGCAATTGCTGGGTTTTAGGGTAGCTCTATTTGAGTAGTCTTATTGAGATTCTCTCTATCCCTTTCCCTCTACCTCTCCCCCTGCTCCTGCTTGCTCTCTCTCTGTCTCTCAAAAATAAATAAATAGGTAACCCCTTTGGGTCCCCTCCTCCTTGGGAGCTTTGTATTATCACTTTGCTATCACTCAATAAACCTTGCTTTGCTGCCCACCAAAATAAATAAATAAATAAATAAATAATAAAAATCTTAAAAAACAAAACAGTAATTCTATCAGATTAATCCCACACCCTTATAACCTCATTTCACCTTAATTATTTCTTTATGGTCCCTAACTCCAAATAAGGTCACATTGGGGTTAAGGCTTCAACATATGAATTTTAAGGGAACACGTTCAGTCCATAACATTCAGAGTTCTTAAAAATTTCTCTTTATTTAAGAAAATAAAAGGTGATTATGTCATTGTACATAAAAGTGATAAAGAAGAAAAGTGAAGTGTTTTGTTTCCAAAAATATGAGTCATACCAATAAAAAATTCAATTCATTAACATACTCACTTTCTGTTTTGTTTTGTTCCAACAACATGCTGGAGGTACCCGGGACGATATTACTTTATTTAATCTTTAGATGAAAACTTGGAGATGCTGTAATGTGTCCAAAATTATACTGTGCATTGATAGTAAAACCTATTATTTAAAATTTAACATAAGTGTACTGGCTCCATCCTATGATACTCCTGCATAATGAATGAAGCTGAAGTATAAAAGGTCTTTAAAATAGAAAATAATGCAAAATATAGTTAAGTTTTCCTTGGTGAATTAATGCCTTCTCTCAAAAAGTAATTGCCATGTGCCGGGATTATCCATCACATTGGTAACATCATAAGGTAGATGACCGTAATGCATTGTGGGCAATATACCAGTGGAAAGTAGGACTGAAGAAAACGTAGTCCTATAACCTATTTCAAATAGTAAGAGGAGCCAAGATATTTTGCTGTGCTTAGTGTTTCCATGCAAACATTCCTTATGACATTTTCCTGGAAATTTAAATATTTTTCCAAATCCTAAATCCTATCCCTCCCCCCACAAAAAGTCAAGAAATGAGGAAAACGGTTAGATTTTTTATAATTATAATTGTCCTGTAAGAAGTCAAACCTAACAAGCAACACAGAATAGTTCAAGGTAATCCACTGATGTCACAAAGAAAACAATAATTGGATGCACTGTCACTCAGAGTTGAATGTTAAGGCTGGACATTTCTGGGAGGGGCTCTTGTCACAATCTGATCACTGTCTTGCTTATAGCCGTCATTGCTGTTAAATACAGAAGTTTTATTTCTCCTATTGATATTAACTCATCTTCAAATGTACAACAATTCACAAAATAAAAGCTGTCATCTCTGAACCCCCTTGTTCTCCCATTCCAAAGTTGGCCTTAATTTATAGAACATTCATGAAGTTTGATCATAATGTGTTTGCAGCAGATACATCTTTTTAAAGTTTTTACTCATGTATTTATTAGAGAGAGAGAGAGCACGAGTGGGCAGAGGGGCAGAGGGGGAGGTAGAGGGAGAGAATATCAAGTAGACTCCATACCATGCTGACGCAGTGCTCAATCTCATGACCCTGAGATCATGACCTGAGCTGAAACCGAGAGTCAAGACGCTTAACGGCTTAACTGACTCACCCAGGTGCCCCATGGCAAATATGTTCTATAGCTCCTCTAGGTTTGACAGTCTCCACAGCTACTGTTACACCCTTGAAAATCTTTTGCCTTCACCCAAAGCTACCACCATGTGTTCTCTTTCAGAGCCCCGTATTAGAGGCCGGCAAAAATCACCCTTTGTGCCTGTGGTTATTATTAGAGCACCACAGTATATTGGTGATGCTCATGTTGGAATTTTTACTGGAAGTATAGGCCAGTCCTACAAGAGAACTATAATATAAAGAGGACTAAGATTAAAGTTCAAGCTTATTTGTATTTTCCCTTTTACTACATAAGAGAAGACACTTTAAGGCTTGAGTCTTATCAGAGTTGCTCTTAAAGTCTGTCCATAACTGTCCTGCCTTCTTCTTGCCACCAGGTGTGTTCATTTATTCCTGTCTAGTTTACATGTAAATCTCTAGTTGAAATTATTGCAAAAGGAAACCATGTGCAAGTATAAGGCTAAGTAGAAAAAGGAAATGCTTTTGTTGGTACGTGGACTACAGCAGAGAGACAAAGGAGCTGATACATATGCTTATGGGGGTTTGTTATAAAACTCTATGCTCGGGCGCCTGGGTGGCTCAGTTGGTTAAGCGACTGCTTTCAGTTCAGGTCATGATCCTGGAGTCCCGGGATCGAGTCCCGCATCGGGCTCCCTGCTCGGCGGGGGGTCTGCTTCTCCCTCTGATCCTCTTCCCTCTTGTGCTCTCTGTCTCTCATTCTCTCTCTCTCAAATAAATAAATAAAATCTTTAAAAAAAAAAACAAAAACTCTATGCTCTGGTCCTAAGGTGATGGTGGCAGGAAGGTAGCTGACACCTGGGGAAAGAATGATCTAGTGAATATGATCAAGAGAAAGTAGACTCTGCTCAAACCAGTACTGATGCAAGGCCCCCAAAGGAACATCTATCTGTTCAGTCCAGAGGAAATATCTTTGCTGAAGATATTAAGTCCTGGTAGGATAAGCATATAACTGATTCCATAGAGGTTAAGATTAGCTTAGCTGACTTGGGATACATAAAGCAAATGAGAAACACCCTAGGTGCTGATTGTTCCTATGCAAAATCTACCCTCCTAGAATTATTCTTGGTACAGTTCACTCTTTTATTTATGTTTCCAGGCTTCTTTTATTTCTTTTCTCTTATTTGTGACCATGAATGGTGCCTCTGTGGTGCACTGACTTTGACCAATGTATTGTTCAAATCCATGCAACCCACCTTCTCACTACTCTAGTTAACAACCACGCACAAGTAAAAATTAGGTTTATCAGTATGCCTGGAGGTCTATATATACACATGTCTAACTCTATTTCTGTATCTATACTTACCTTTCTTTTTTTTTTAAGATTTATTTATTTATTTGAGAGAGAGAGAGAGCATGTGCGCTGGGTGGAGGCATACGGAGAGGGAGAGAGATTCTTCAGCTCAGCACGGAGCCTGATCTCACAACCCTGAGATCACAACCTGAGGTATGATCTAGCAAATACTAGATTGAGGAAATCAAAGCTCTCCCTATGTATAGATAGATATGGCAAAGAAACATTTTACTTAGCATTTCATAGGCTGTAGTGTGATACAATTAGACTTTGCAAACAACTGCAAACAAAAGATTTGGCAAGGGATGCACATGCTTATGTGCTTGAGTATTAACATGGTAGTTCAGCTCACAACCTGAGCTGAAACCAAGAATCAGACGCTTAACTGACTGCGCCACCCAGGCGTCCATATATTTATCTTTCTAAAATGGATATGTGTCTACATAATCCACAATATTATATATGATGTGATAAAAGTTCTCCACAATGATATTTTTTGTCTGGTAAGTTGTCTTTATGCACGCTTGGTTTTACATTTTTTTCAGTGAAAATATCTTCAGCCTACTCCTGTGCGATTTGTTAGTCAATGGATTTCTTGTCACATTTGTACAGAGGTCATTTATTTGGAATCAGCTTTTTGTAAAATATTTTTCCAGTCAAAGATCTGTGTACTTTGATAGACTGAGACTTAGCATAAAACTGTGTTTTATGAAAGGAGTTTTTCTTACCGTGAAAGGAGTTAAACGATGTTTGATCTTAGATTATTTTACTGTCTCCCCTATACTATGGAGCTTTTGCTCTGACATGATAATTCACTAAATATTTCAACTTTATTTGAAGTGATTTGGGGACTTTAAGCCACAGGAAACAGTCACTTTGTCTCTAGGCGTTATGTTCTTGAAATGTGGATGCTTATGGTTATTCTTAGTTACTGATTATATCATTTTACTAATTAATACAGTGTCTCATTTTATTCTGTGCCATCTTCATTATGATCGTTGTCATTAAATGATAATTATTAAGTTTTTCCATTTGGAAGTTTATAAGTATTTAGGTAAAACTATATGAATGCTGCCCTCATTCTCAAGAGGTTTACAGTATTAAAAACAGGTGGTATTAATTTCTGCAGTTAACAGGAAACAAGATAATCACACAAAGAACATGATAACAGTATTACAAATTAAATGGTAAATACTAGGCTTCTCATGCAGAGGTCATATAAATTGGAAGTAGAATATAAACTAGGTGATAAGTGACAAAAGCAGAATTTCTCTAATCCCAGCAAGATGTGTGACAAATTTAATCTTTTCTAACTGACATCAGTTGCCCTGATCTAAATGGTCATGCTGTGATCCACATGGGTCGGATAAGCGAGACAGCCAAAGTGATCCCATCAACTGTGTCAAGACCCCTCCTGTGGATGGAGAAATATAATCAGATAAGGTTTATCACAAAGATATTTTGAGAGAACTTTGAAAACAAGATATTTTGGGCATAGAGGTCATAACTTGCATAAATAACAAAAGAAGGTACAGTGGATTTTTTTTTTTTTTAAGTATTCTGTTCAGGGTGGTTCTCAATTGACTTCAGATTTTCAAACAGAAGAACACATTTTGTGAGGACCTGATCACATTAATTGGGCCAAAGTAGAGATTTGAATAAAATGAAGAATTTGGTGTTACTTTTCCAGAAAACTGAACTTAATACTAAGAATATCTGTCCCTTCATGTTTTTGCCTTAGTGACATAAACTTGGGACCATTGAATTACCATCTTCTGTCTGACAGGTAGACCAAATATCAGAGAAATTTCACAGTGAGCCAGGTTTATAGAGAACTGTGCAGATGAGGGATTAGTACTAATGCAAGTGCCTGACCTCTTTACATTTCCAGATTTCATTCTTCTGCTATCTGACTCCATTCCTTCCTTTTTTTTTTCTGAAGAAGAGTAACTTAGTTTATTTCTTACACAAATGAAGTAAATGCATAAGATAGTTAAAGGGAGTAGGCCAGGAATCTGTAGACAAAGGGGCATAGGGACATAATATAGTCCAAGATCCAGGTACCATATTTATTTCTCATTTACTTTCTAAATGACTAAATGCCACTGCAGTGTGGTTCTGTCTTTATAACTATATTGAGTATAGGCAAATACTAGATTGAGGAAATCAAAGCTCTCCCTATGTATAGATAGATATGGCAAAGAAACATTTTACTTAGCATTTCATAGGCTGTAGTGTGATACAATTAGACTTTGCAAACAACAGCAAACAAAAGATTTGGCAAGGGATGCACATGCTTATGTGCTTGAGTATTAACATCAGAATCAACTCAGGCTCTCAACCTCTTCCTCATCTACTGCTCTATTAGTACTTTGACTGCATGGAGTTTTTGAGACTAAAATATTTTGATTTCTTTTCTATGGATCAGATTACCTCTTGCTGCACTTTTCGTGCTCTCTCCTGCTTGCACTGACAAACAATGTGCAGAAAATCAAATATATGGTTTGCAGGCACTCAGTGATGAGTAAACCCTCTAGTAGAATGAGAAGTAAAAATTTCACAGAAGTCATAGGAAGAGGCTTGGTTATGGAATTTAACAGACTTAGATTCCATATTTACCAGCAATGTGACCCTGTGGAAGTTACTCGGCCTTCTGATTCTCAGCTTTCTCATCTGTAACTGGGGATAATAACGTTCACACAGGAGCGCTATTAGGATTAGAATGAAGTAACAGATGTAAAGTGTAGGACAAGGACTCTGTCACATCAGAGACACAAACACAATGAATCCTATTATTGCTTGTTAGAGGGAAATCCCTTAACACCCTGATTCTGAACTTAGTCACGTTACTGATGACCCAAATCCATTTGTACTCCTTATGTACGCAGAAGCTTTCACACTTTATTTCCAGCAGCAGAGCTGCACTCAGGTAATAACTCAGCTAAAGAGATTTTTTTCCCTTGAATGAATTATGCTTTTGGTGTGCTACATTTTCTCAAGGCAGTCAACCATAAAAATTATATTATGTATTTCTCTTGTGTAACTTGTGTGAAAGTAGAGTTTGTCAAAACTGGCTGCTCAGCATTTAATGAGACCCTCCACTGCATTTGATTCAGAGTCAAGCTGTATATAAAGAGGGTAAACAGGAAGGTTGGAGAAGGAAGCTAAAACTAACAAAATAAGGCAATAAGTAATAAGGGGAGTTTAAAAAAAGACCTAAAATAAGAAATGGGTGCAGAAATTCAACTAATTGTTACTTTTTTAAATACATGAAAGGTGAATTTGCTTTGTGTGTGCCAAGACCTAAAATTAGGGAACTTCATTTCCATTGAAGTCCTCACTGGTGAAATATGAAGCAGATGTCTCCCTGACCTCTACCTAATCGAACAGGAATGCCACGGGGAGGAAAGTCATCAATCTCTCGATTGTCTAGGCGAAGGTCCTGAGGATTTTCAACAAATGATTCTGTTATATAGAGACTATGTAAGAAGATTATATAAAATTGAGACAATATATAGTAGTATCCCTGCCTTTTGCAAATCCAGATTTAGATCATATGGGTTTTACATTGAAGATAAAATGATACTACTTAATACTGTCAAAGAAATTTTGCTTTCTCTGACTTTAATCTATTGCAGTGTTAAATGGTATTATATCTTTACGTTTATTCAAAGGTAATTCAAGATTCTGAGCTCATTGTATATTCCAGCAGCCTTGATTTGAGGGTGAAATTCTCATACCCGTGTTCCTCTAATTCTTGCCCTGAGACAGTGTTGTAATGCATACCAGAGTGTTTCTGAGTGGGTCCCTGCCTTTTGCAATCTTTGTAACTTACAAACACCATTAGCACAGAACATGTTGCACTGCATCAGGATGACCATCTACTTTGTCTACTCCCTCTATTAAACAATGAAAAATGATGCTTCTTGCTTGTTGTAGCCTGAGTGCCCATGACCACCTTCAGTATTGCTCTTTAGTACATTGACTAACCATCCTTTATCTGGATTGTTGAAACAGTCATGGAACCGTTGCCTCACCCTTTATCTTGCCTTCCTTCACACAAAAGTGATCTTTATAATCAGCAAAAACATGGTGTCATTTTTTTTTGCACACATTTCTATAATGGTTACCTGTTGTGCAGGAAAAACAGAATCAAATCTGCATGGAACTCTTATATAAACTTTGTTAATAAGAATGATCATATTCTAATTTTTGCATTTAACTATGTTTTAGTAATGTGAGGCCTGTATCCCTAGTATCTGTCACTGTTTTGGGTACATACTAGTTGGATGAATAACTAAATAGCAGGAAAATAAATCAATGACAATATAGAAATTGTGGAACAGCTCAGGACAATAGCCCTGAAAGCAGTGTTCTTCAGCATGGCCAAAGAATTACCTTTGTTCACATTACTTGTTAAAATCAAGTTTCTAGGTCCTAGCCCATAATCAAGCCCAGAATCCAGGTCCCTGTGATGTAACATAATATTGCCAAGTTAACACACTCTCTAATGATGTTTATGTTTGCTATAGCTTGAGAACTACAGCCTTAGGCCATAGGATGAGCAATGAGTGTGAGGTGCAGATTGCAGGAATGGAATTCTATGATGTTGAACTTCAGTAACACCTGAAGGCCCTACATCATAGGGCCATGCATGAACTATTTTAAAGGCTAGTAACAAACACAAAAATGCTCTATGAAACATTCGTAACAGTTATATATGATCTGTGTACTGAGTTGCATTGAAATTTTATTTCTTACTGTGGGTTGTGGTAAAAAAATATTCAAAAGCTCTTGTGGTAGTGAAATATATAAAGTAAAACAATATAATTTTGAAATCTATATATGGATATTTGTGCAGGCTTTTAGAAAGGGTGAGCATAAATCTTGAGAAAAAAGGGGGCAGGTGCCTGGTGGCTCACTTGGTTACGTCTCCGACTCATGATTTCCGCTGAAGTCATGATCTCAGGGTGGTGAGATAGAGCCCAGCCTTGGTGTTGGGCTCTGTTGGACTCCCAGTTCAGTGGGGAGTCTGCTTCTTTCCCTTTCCTTCTCCCTTTGCCCCTCCTCCTGCTCCTGCTCTCTCTCTCTCTCTCTCTGAAATAAATAAATAAGTCTTTAAAAAAATAAAATAAAAAGGGTGAGCACAGCAAAATTCAGGGCAGTACATAGTTGCATCTCTTTTGCACTAAGTCAAGACCTAGAGAAGGTGTACATATTGTTGCAATGCTGAGTCACCTAAAGCTGTGGATCAGGGTCATGTTCCACGTAAATTAGAAACCTCGTTGCACACTATTTCCCATCTGCTAAATCTTCAGTCTTCAACAAATAAATATACTGATGGAAGACTGAGTGGTAGGATGAACATTTAATGCATCCTCATTTTTCTGGGACTTTTCTCATTTTAGCACCGAAACTCTTGTGTCCTGACAACCCCCTCAATTCTAGGCAAACTTGGATGATGGTCACTGAATGTGCAGTAAATTTTCTAAGCTATTTATCTTTTATTCAAACAAATTTTTACTTGAAATTCTAACATAAATCAGTTCCAGTCCAGCTGCTTTACTCTAAATGAGGAGAGATGCTAAGGTTTTGTCCAGTCACTTTGACCCCATCATCTCTAGCTCTTATCCAAGGACTCCATGAGACACTGCAATTACAACATAGCCTGCCTGACTTACTTACCTTAATGGTTAGGTTTCATTGAGTAAGAGCTTTTTTCTGGTCCTCAATTTCCTTACCTGTAATATGGAAATAATATTCTTCTTATAAGTGGTCTTGATATTTAAATTTCTCCTACTTGAGGCTAATTTGATTTCCAGATTTCTTCTACAACAGTATGCATCATAATGAAATTGCTTTAGTGCTTTTCTATGGAAAGAGATTATTACAAAGAGCAATCACACCTGCTGAGTCACCTGCCTTGCATGGATAGATTTATACAATAGTATTTAAAGACTGAAATTTAAGTAACAAATGTAATGGAAATACAAATGTCAAACAGTTGTAGTAGGATCCTGCATTTTAATGTGTGGATGCTGAGCAGACACCAATAGAAAGATGAGAGCTCTTTGTGTTACATAGCTATGGAAATTAAAAGTGACCAGACAAGCAAACTTGGGCCAAATTGTAGACTAATAAAAAGTTTCATTTCACCCATAATTTTTGGTGTTGAGATGTATATTTGTTATTCATCAGAGTTGGGCTCTGATGGGGAAAGTTGTCATTACCTTTCTACTACTATTTTTAAAAATGCAGATATTCTCAATTGGTATCACAAACTCACACACTGATATATCATTAGAACTAAAAATTTAGCAATATGTTTAACTGCACAAGAAAAACTCCAAAGTGATTCTTAGTGATCACAAGTTTAATTTTTTTAAAAATTTAACTGAAATAGTCATAATTCCAGAGTATACACTAAATATTATTTTATTAGCCTCAATATTATATATATGTATATATGTTCATGTCAAACTTAAGTTCTCTCAAAATTCTTTTTACACACATCAAGATTTATTTTAAACTAATGTAAATTAAAATTAACTCAGCCGTCTGTAATCCAGATCTGTGGTTCATCTTGACTCTTCAAGGTGGAATGGAGAATGGTGAGGAAAATACTCGCCATGGAACTAGCAACCATTTTAATCACCCTTCTCTCAGAAACATCTGGCTGAAGCCCAGATACTTTAGGCCTATGTTTAAAATGGGAATTGATTCCTGGAAAGAAACCAATTCCATCCACAATAAAACCCAGTGCTTTGTGGATGAATTCAATTAGTGTCCCCAGTTGAATACAAGGAGAAAAGATAAACCTGTGGTTATGGATATGGCTCCACAATCACATAGAATTTTGCCCATTACAATCAAATGGTTTAATAGCCTTCCCAATTAAATAAATTGTCAGCTGTAGGAACATGTTCAGGCTTGTTTAAAACTGTTTCTAAGGATATAGTTTGGGGCCAAATTAATTTTACTATGGTTCTTCCAGTTGTGTAGCACTCCTGGTAATTCATGGATGCCTACATATCATTCTTCAGCTTATTCTCAGTGGTGTATCTGAAAATGACTTTCTGCAGCTCTCCACTATTCCACCAGGATTCTGGACAAAGAACAGTTAATCTGTGTCAATTTGCAGACAGTCACTGGGTTACTTTTCTCCCTGCGTTCTCTCTGCTAATAGTTGGTTGGACAGTGAGTCCTGCAGTAATGAGATTTTCCTAGACAACCTGACTTGCTGGCAAGTCTCAAGGGCAGGGGCAGAGAGATTATAATATTTTGGGTCTTAAATGTAGGTCACCCTGATGGATTTTAAAAAGTGATCTCACAAAAGGAAAACATAATTTAAAATTATCTACCCTTCGCTTTGAATATGCCAATGTCTTCTTTAAAAAATTACATCTGGGCTTAGAAATGAGAGCAGCATGTCATTTCCTTGAAAAAGAAAAAGGATCTGTACAGAGTGAGTAAATTATTACGGTGGTAGGGGTGTACTAAAAGGAATATAATAGTGTTAGTGGAGAAAGCAAACATGTAGGCAGGGTGATGAATGAGTGGTTTATACATTGAATCACATTTGGCTTTTGACACTGACCAAAATTCATTCTTCAAAGAGTTCAAGTTTTAGTTATCAGTTTACCTCTTCCTTTTCTTCTTACAGGCCTTCGCCATCCCTTCTGTGCAACCTCCCCCACCACATACACACTCATACACAAGGGAGCTATAGGATGACTTGAGATCAAATAAAACCAAATAGAACAAAAGACTCGAAAATAACTAAATAGTTTTCTTGATTTTATCAGAAAAAAATTTTACATATAATTTCACAGCTTCTCTTTTAATTATTTCACAATTTAAGAGAACACTATATTCTCTTGAGAGGAACAAAAAAGAAAATGCAATCTACCGTTTATTCTAGGGTCCCTTACTCAATCCACACATTGTTCTTTCTGTATTTATTTCACTCTGTACAGTACTGGTTTCTCATTCATAGGACCTTCAAAGTTTCACCTTCAGAATCACTAGCCCAAGATAAATTGGCACAGCAGGAAGTGATAGTTGCTCTGTGTGACTCAAGAGGGAAAATATACATTATTTCCTTCTAATCTGCTGAAGCACATTTGACTTGATTCCCATGTCGATTTTCATTTTGACAAGATAGATGGCAAGGAAAGCACAATTGTACAGATTTGCACATTTATTCCCATTTTCAAGGCATGAGTAGATAAATCTTTCCTGGTCGATGACTTAACGTGTCCTGTCACTCTGTTCTTAAGCGTGAACATATTCGGAAATCAGGATGCTGTAATTTGCCATTGCAGTATCCCATTAACTCACTGGGCTGAGCAGTACTTTGAGGTGTCAAGGGCAAAGAATTCTAACTCAACTGCCACTGATTTGTTACATCCACCAATGAGGCAAGGCACACTAAAGCTGGGGGGTTAATTTTAAAAACTACCTTCAAGCTCAGGAGATGAGCTCATACAGTAGGAGGGATGGATTTGTGAGCATCCCTTGCCACTTTCTTTACCCACTGCAACCGAGGCATGTGCTGACAAGTTTGCCGCTATTAGAACTGAGAGAGAAGTCTGGCGCTGGGGAAGATTTTTGCCTTTATGGAGTCACATAACTTATGTCTTGATGTCTTACGTGATGTGATTATTTGGTTATCAGGGAAACTTCGGTAACCAAAAGAAGGGAATAGAGTTTTAAAAATTATTTTTCAAAAATCTGCCCCTTATGCAGGCCAAGAAAAATGAAATTGCTCACTTTTTAAAAGCCTATAGACTATGATCCAGTGCATTTGGGGGGGGGGGGGAAGCAAAAGCATCAGCATATAGTATTGTATTTGGAAAGAAACATCCCATATTCTGAATTCAAAATCTAAGTTTCTTAGGTAATGGATATTGCATAATAGTGGATTTCATTCTCTTTTTTTAGGTGAGAACTACTTCCACCCTTGGTTTATTGGACCCATGTGTTCCACTTAATGAGATATCACACCATACAAGGGGTCAATTAGTTAGAGCATATGCTGCATCCTGGAGGATGGCACCCCATCCTCACTGGTAATCATGTCCAAACTGGCCCCTCAAAGGCATCTTCAACAGGTTTTTACATTGCTCCACCAGCAAGCTTTTAACCACTAGATTCTAGACCACTAGATTCTGTGGCTATAGGCCTACTCCTGCACCACTGATCATCCCTGGTCACTGCACCTCCTTTCCTGTAGAGTGGGTCCCTTGGTCCAGTGTAATACTATGTGGGATCCCATGTCAGTAGAATAAATACCCAGATATGGTGTTGGCTGAAGCTCTGCAAGCAGGAAAGGCAAACTCATGACTGAAATATGTGCAGGTCCAGTCAAGATGAGTCACTGGTCTTTCCAGAATAGAAGGGATCCAATTAGGCTACTTCACATCAAGAGGCTGATTGATCTCCTTGAGAGGCAGTGCTGTCTGCATTTGTCAGCCTCTATGCTGTTGGGCTTGTGCCTAGTTTCCGTCTCTGCCACCATGACTACTCCATTCATGTGCCTATGGTGCCAGCACTCTAGCAGCCAATGACAGAAGCAGACTGATGTCAACAGACCAAGTCATCCTGTCTTCTTGGTTGTTTGGTGTCTCTCCTATGATAAGTGCTCTCAGATAGGTGAGTGATGTTTATCCCTGGATATGTCTTTTGCCAGGGCACTAAAAAAACAGCCAACTGCTTGGTCACCATTGTCTGAGTCCACATATATTCTAAAGTGGATTTCATTCTCCAATGTCTAACTTCATCATCTGGGGATAGATTTTTACAAGAGTGTCATGTGCCACGGTTTTGGGATCACATAACTCACTTAGCTATTTTATTTAATAGCCACAGACTACAGGTATAAATCTTGCTAGCCATCTTGCTACATACCATTGGTGAACAAGAAAGTGGAAGAAAAGAGGGTGATTGACTATGTGAAAATCTATCACAAGTCCAGAAATTACCTGCAAATTATCAGTCTCAAACTGAAATTAATATAACCCATTTTATTTACACTGTCACTGTGTATAAGAGACTCTAGCAAAATTTAGGAAGGAATCAAACGATTTATGAGGCATGATGCCTGCCATCATAAAGTTGACAAAATTGAGGGAAACAAAAATAAGTAGTCACACACACACACAAATATAAACAAGACAAATTTCATTAAAGAGGTAAACAATAGGGGCACCTGGGTGGTTCAGTTGGTTAAGCAACTGCCTTCGGCTCAGGTCATGATCCCAGGGTCCTGGGATGGAGCCGCATTAGGCTCCCAGCTCGGCGGGAAGCCTGCTTCTCCCTCTTGCACTCCCCCTGCTTGTATTCCCTCTCTCACTGTCCCTCTCTCGCTGTCTCTCTCTCTGTCAATTATATAAATAAATAAAATCTTAAAAAAAAAAAGAGGTAAACAATATCATGAGAGTATGGAAGAGCAGAAAGTTACATAGCTGAGGAGATATAACTAGAATATCAATTATGAGCAAATACAAAAGTTGCCACAATATACAGAGACTGCTTATATATCCAGCTTGCTCTAATGTCAACATCTTTTATAACAATGGTACATTTGTCAAAACTAAGAAATTAACCTTGGTGCATTGCTTTTAACTAAACCAGAGACTTTATTTGGATTTCATTAATTTCCACCAATGTCCTTTTTCTGTTCTAGGATTCAATCCAAAATATAAAAATGTATTTAGGATATAAATAATTTTAATTTGTAACTTCCATCGTCAATTATAATCTTTGATAGAGGTTGTGTGGTAAGATAAAATTGGGTTCTAGAATCAAAAATGCCTGGTTTCAAATCTTCTTTTGCTAATTATCTTACAACTGTTAACTTTGGCCATGAAACTTAACTTTTCTAAGTTTAGCACACTCAGTGTGCTCATTAATGAAGTAGGAATAATAATAGTACTGACTTCTGGGTTGTTGTTTTAAGTAAGGAAATGTATTTAAAGTGCTTAACTGGTGTCTGGACCTAACATTTAATGACTATTAGCAAATATTATGTTTGATTATATTGATTCACTTAAAAAATAGATGTGGGAAAGTGAAATGAAGCCAGAGATTTAAAAATCTCTAATATGAGGGCGCCTGGGTGGCTCAGTCGGTTAAGTGTCTGCCTTAGGCTCAGGTCATGATCCCAGGGTTCTGGGATCGAGTCCTGCATCGGGCTCCCTGCTGAGCAGGGAGTCTGCTTCTCCCTCTGCCTCTCCTCCCTGCTTGTGCTCTCTCTTTCTCTCTCAAAAATAAATAAGTAAAATCTTTAAAAAAAATCTAATATGATGCAAGAATAGGAGTGTGTTTTATTTTTTATTTTTTAAAGATTTTATTTATTTATTTGTCAGAGAGAGAGAGAGTGTACAAGCAGGGGGAGCGGCAGGCAGAGGGAGAAGCAGGCTCCCGGCTGAGCAGGAAGCCCGATGTAGGACTCCATCCCAGGTCCTTGGGGTCATGACCTGAGCTGAAGGCAGACACTCAACTGACTGAGCCACCCAGGTGTTCCAGGCAGTGTGTTTTAAATGTCAAATTAACATTAAATATACTTAAAACTGAAGTTCAAAATAGAGACAGAAAGTTTTGTAGGGACCCTATCTTAAGTTGGATAGTAACAAATGAATAGGATTTGAATACACGAGAAAAAGGGTGGAATATTTTAGATGCCCATTTAAAGGAGCACAAAATAAATCTGAAGGAGGAGGAGATAGGTTTAACAATAACAGTATATTTATGAATATGAGTAGGTATGAGAAGGCTGGAGAAGGGAACCGGGACTAGTCTTGATGTACCTTCAATATCAGGGTAAGAGAATTAAACAACTCTATAGGCCACTGGAGATTTGGTTCCACAAAGGTATTGGTTTCATGAGGTAGACAGATTTATTGGTCATAGGATGTATCCTTTTGGAAGCACATTAACTCTCGTTAATGGCCCATTAGGAAGATATGTGAAGTACCAAAAAAATTTTAGGCTGTATAACAGGATTCATAGATACATGGACAGGTACTGAATTTACACTCAAGCACATTGAGAATGTTATTCTTTGGAGCTTTTTAAAGTAATTTTAGCTCTTATACAATAATCACATGAAACATTTCTGGATCAATTTTCATTTGGAAACCACCCACTTGGTTAATTGCAGATAGGAGGGTGAAAATCCTCAACAACTTATTGAAAATGTAAGATATTTTGGTTTATATCCTTGTGGGTTAATATGAGAAACATTATTCAAGATTTTTATTGGCATTGTCTCAGTCATGACTTTCATATTTATTGGTTTAGGTGCTACAGGAATTATTGCACATACACCAAGATTTATTTGTGAACATTTTCCATAGATCCACAGTATAAAATAGTGATATGAAATATTAAGGAGAGTTCCTCTGGACTTGGTGTCAAAAGGTCCATGTCCTGACTGTAGGACTTTTAAGTTATCATCCATGTAACTTTGACAAGTCTCAGATTCTTTGGGCTATATTTTATTCAAGTAGAAATTGTGATATATAACAACTTCTCAAGTTTAATATAAGGATCACATTAAATACTGCAAAATCTTATAAAATCTCAGTCATTTTATCATATTCTCCAACTATTTCAATATGGTAGAATTCCAATGTTTGGGATTAAGAAAGGTGAGTAATTCATATCTGTGAATTTCATTGTATCAAACCCCTTTTAACTTTATTTCCTACCAGTTTGTCATTTATGTTATAAAAGAGGCAATGAAATACCGTGAATTTTCCCCTGAATACTTTTTTCCTCTGGATCCATTCCCAAAGAAAGGTGACAGGCAGGTGTAAAATAACAAAAGGGGTAAAATCATGGGGAAAAATGTGAAATTAAATGACTTATCTGTCAAAAAAATGAACCATTTAGTCTTCTTCCCATTGAACTGACTACAATACCTTTCTTTTTACCCTCAGGTTCAAAACATACCCTTCTTTCATTTCTCATAAACATTCCCTAATGATGTTCTCAAATGAGAGAAAGGATTATAAATGAGGTAGAGAGTCTGACTCATGAAGAGAAATGAAGAGCTCTTTAAAAAAAAAAATCTACTTCTAAAGAAATGGATTCCATAGTCAGGCAGTTGTCCCCAATTCCCAGAAGTTCAAACCCAGTGATT
This sequence comes from Neomonachus schauinslandi, assembly GCF_002201575.2. NCBI lineage: Eukaryota > Metazoa > Chordata > Mammalia > Carnivora > Phocidae > Neomonachus > Neomonachus schauinslandi. Next base: position 106,967,185 of record NC_058405.1, read on the forward strand.
AGCAAGGAAAGCCAGAGGTGATAAATAGATTTGTAGAACCTCTTGGTTTTGGTGAAATTTTTTCAAATGAGTAAATGATTAAAATGGCTCAATGAAAATCACATGCAAAAGGGTGAAATATAATGACTATCTGATCTGTTAAAAGGAAAAAGCTTTTAAACTAATCGATCTTTTCCACAACAATTTATGTCATAGCCTTTTAAGATGATCCCATCTTAAATGGGGAAGTGACAAAGAAATATATATTGAATATACTTGCTCAATGGATAGATTTTCAGTACCCTAAGAAAATGCTTTTGAGAGCTTTCATTTTTAAAGGAGACTACACATTAGATTCTTGTAGATGATCTTATGTTTAGTTTTACCTTTGGTATCACTAAGGGTTAGAAAGTAGGAAATTGAGACCAAGACTTTTTTCTTCAGACTTGATGGGCAATCGTGTAGCAATCATTTAACCTCCGTGTGCTTCACTGCTAGCATCTCTCAAAGGAGTACACTAATGTATGTCACACTAATGCTTGCCACCCGTCTACTTCAGGGACACATTACAAGGGGTAACTAATAAGGCTGATAAGCACTTTGCAAATTCAAAGTACAAAGTAGAAGTGCTAAGTAAGCTAAATAGAAAGAAAAGACCCACCTGATGGTCAACTGATTTGAATTTTCAGTGATTAATGGATTTCATGAATACTTTCTTTTACTCTTTGCCATAAAGTAAAGCCATTTTAGTATATTTTTAAACTTATTTTGAAGATGTAGTGGATGAACACTGTGTGCATCATTTCTCATCTGAAAAAATGTTTTGTATTACTCAGGTGTTTTAGTTTTCAAGATATACTACAGTTGTGCATCACATTTTATATATAGGAATCACAGTTGTTTTTTTTTATAGCTCTGCTGTAGTATTATCTTGTGGTAGAATATGTCATTATGACAGAAGAATAAAATACTCTTAATTGGTCAGAAAACCAGGAGAGCAAAGAATAAGTTTCCCTTGGCTTCTGAGGAAGTATATCTCAAACATGAGAAAGAAAGATCAACTCTGAGGGAAAGAGCATATTTTTTTTCCATCTTGGATTAATATTCAGCCCTAGTCATACCTACTTCGGCTGTCAGGAAGGAGACTAATTAGTGCCAGTGATGATGGGAGTTTTTGTGATGCCAACTTTTGTCTTTTAAGAACTAGATTAAACTCAAAATCATTTCCCACACTCTGCAAAATGAAATGCTTTAACTATGTCTCAGCAAAGTCACAGATGAAATCATTTCCATCAGACGTTGACATTATAGTTATAACTAGAAGTGGACAATGAAGTACAAAGTAGAGTAATTATATAGGATAATACATATCGATCAAACTTGGCTCTGTGTATCAGTCTGCTCGGGCTACCATAACAAAATATCATACCAAAATACCAGGTGGTTTAAACAACAGACATTTATTTTCTCACAGTTCTAGAGGCTAGAAATCCATGATCAAGGTGCCAGTAAATTCAGTTTCTGTTGAGAGCTCTCTTCCTGAGTTCTAGACCGTTGCCTTCTTGCTGTAACCTCACATGGCCTTTTCTCTATGATCATGTAGAGACAGAGCTCTGGGGTCTCTTTTTCTTCTTATAAGAACTTTGGTTTAATCTAGCTAGGGCCCCGCACTTATGATTCATTGAACCTTAAATACCCCCATAAAGCCCCTATTTTGAAATACAGTCATATTGGGGGTTGGAGCTTCAAAATATGAATTTTGGGGAGAAAAAATTCAGTCCATAACACAATGACATGTCAGATAATTGAGACCTAAGTTTTCTCTACTTGACTATTCTAGATACTTGCAGAACTAAAACTATATACTTTAAAAGTGTGTAGATAAAGCATAAAACAAATTTCTCTTTTGTATTAATTTCTATATGCAGTCATGTTTATTTTATTTGAATGACAGTGGTGCAGTTAGGAGCAATATGTTAAAAACAGACTATCTCCAATCTGTAAACAGTTGTTGAGAGACAGTAAAAATGTCCCTTATCCCTCTAAGGATTAGTCGAAGAACTAGTTGGAAAAACTAGTCACTTTTCTCACTCCGATAACATAGTACCAGCTTCAACTGAAATTTAGCCAGAAAGAAAATAATCTCAGTCTATAATCCTCAGACAAAAACAAGACCTTTTTTTAATGTAAAAAAGTACCTCCCTGGAAGCCCTAGTATTGAGTTAAATTATTTAAGATGAAATCCTACTATTCACTCTCTATCTTTTTGGACTCTGCCATCCTCATTTGAACCCAAAAGAAGAGACATACTGCCCCCCCATCCCAAACTTGAAGCTACTGAGTGGATCGGTCTTGAACATTAATTGTATGATTTGCTTAATAGTTTATAGCCTTCTTTTACATGTCTTTAATTGAAGTTGATTTTTAAAAATTATATTAGCACCCAGTAGTACCCCTTTAATTGTTCTAATAAGGAGGAAGGAACAGAATTTGCATGAAGGGAAGACCAAATGCCATTTCTGCCCAGCATATGAAAAAGATTAGGCACTCATTTGGATGGAGAGACTAGTGGAAGAACCTCTAACACACAGTTCTCAGTATCATACATCGTGAAGAATCTACATTCACTAGTCAACAATCACATTTCTCTCACCAGGGGTGATTTGGTTGCAGAAAATAATCATAATTATTTAGTGCCAAATTTTGCCAAATTCGCACCAAATTAGTGCCAAAATTTGAATTATTTCTATTTAGCTATTTTGTTATTAGTTAAATCATATACATATTCTGGTTACATAGTTAAATGAAATACCTAAATACAGAAAGTTCATACTTAGTTTTATGCCTGTACACTTAGCAGGCTATAGTCTTTTGACATTAAAAAAAAAAAAATATATATATATATATATGAATGTGCATGTATATGTATGTTAAATATCATCAGCTTGACTTATTTTGACTCTTCGCTTTATGGGAGAACAGTTATTCAGCTCTTGACTGGATGTAAACTTCACTGTGTTTCTCACAGGAGATTTAGGGGAGTTTATTCTATGACTCTAGGTCTCTGTCTCTCTAGGATTTAGTTTTCAGTTGCTTATCATTTGGACTCCAAAGAAATGCTCTATTGAGACTTTTCCACAAGAGTTATTATGAGGCCATCAATACAGCTTTTAAAAAGGTGTGTGTGGGTGGCGGGGGGGAGTTGGAACACAGAGCAGCTATAGAAGAGGGGTGCACTAAGGATCCTGCATCTTTGTCTTCCCTAATCTGTCAGTGTAGTGGGTTAAGTTGTAACCCCTCAAAAGATATGTCTATGCCCCAGAATCTGTGAATTTGACTGTTTCTGGAAAACGGGTCTTTGGTGATGAAATTAAGTTAAGGATATTGACGTGGGGTCATCCTGTTTTACAGTGATCCTTAAATCTGATGACAGTAATCTTAGAAGAAGAGAAGGCGATACAGAGGAAAAGGTCATGTAAAAATGTAGACGGAAATTGTAGTGATGGAGACACAAGTGAGGGATACTTGGAACCACCAGCAGCTGAAAGAGGCAGGGGTAATTCTCCCCTAGGAATTTCAGAGGGATTGTGGTCCTGCTGACACTAATTGTGGATTTTTGGCTTCCAAAACTATGAAACAATAAATTTCTGTTGTTTTAAGCCATGAAGTGTGTGGCAATACATTTCAGCAGCCCTAGGAAATTTATACAGCTGGTAAGCCTGATAAGTGATTTGGTAATAAAGATCAGGACCAGGAACCATGAGTTAAGAGAAAAACTGCATTATTTCTGCACTCAGAAGGCAAGTTGGGTCAGAGTTCTCATTGGTCAGTTAACTACACAGGGGTCAAGTATGTGGGAACTCTGACTTGAATTAAGTGACCTCCATGGGGAATCCCAAGGGGACATGAGCTTATTCCATATTTCTGGCTTTGCTCTTTTGCTTTCTATCACCAGTGTAGAGATATTTCAGTAGAAGTATAAGCCCAAAATGTCCGGTCTGTAATAACCACATAATAAACCAGCTTCACTGAGCTACTTTAGTACTTATTAGAACAAAACCTAGAACAGCCTAAGGACTAAAAATTAAAAGAATATGCATAAGAACGCAATACGTGATCTGAATAGCTACTAAAAAACTTAGCAGGGGAAGTATTGTATAAACTTGAGAAGTATTGATCTTTGAGATATCATAACCAGACAGATGGACAGGAACTTGGCTATATGAGCTCAGGAATGGCAAAGAGAAGAAGTATCTGTAGATGAATAGGAACATCATTTTGAGGTCAGTGGCAGGGATATATTCCACTTAGCCAGACTTTCAGCTCACTATTTCTGCATTCTCTTGTTCTGCTTTAGGACAGTAGTGGTAGGGGTAATGATCTCAAGGGTAATTTATTAAAGAGGTCTGGTAATTAGAGGACTTTTGGACAAAATCCATGCCAAATTTACATTTGCTAACTCAAAAGAATATTTTTTGTTTGTTTGTTTGTTTTGTGCCAGGCCCTTCTTGAGGTCTTGGAGACATATTAAGGAATGACACCCATATGGTAGGTTTCCTCATAAAGCAATCACTACAACTATACTTCTAAAGAGCCAGCTTTTGTCTAAAACACACAAAGTGTGTTATATGTGACCTATGAGTTTTACCTTTTGTTTGGTCCTATATAGTTGCTGTTTTGTATCCCACCATTTACTTTATGTCTCTTGTACGCCTTCAAAAGGCATTAATAGCCACTGGGCTTATTTTTCTCCAGGGATTATGTGAAAGCCTGTGAAAGGTCCATTTTACAACTCAACTGTACTCCTAGCACTGTCTTGAGAATGCAAGGAAAAGAGGCTCTTTTTTCCCCCAAATTAACTTGACCCAACTATTAATACCTTTCATTTGTGTATAACATTTTAATCTTTTTTAAGGAGCTTTCATGTTTGTCTCATTTCATCCTCACAAGGGGTGAAGTTCCAAGGCCAAATTGTTCTCTACCCTCCCAGCTGGCTCCATGAACCTCTGGCTTTGACTTCCCAGTGTGCCACTAAATATTGAACAGAGAAGTTAAACAGGAACTTCCTGACACCATATTTCTGTCCCAGGCAATGGCAACTCACATTCTCCAGCAATTTATTCTTCTCACATGTGAGCAGAGAAACAATTTTTTTCTTATCAAGAGAGTCCTGACTTAGATTTAATATCTCAGATAATCAGTTTGATTAGGAAACACACATAAATTAATAATATGGCTTTAGAAATTATTCTGCAGTGAGGGATACAGCTTGTCAATTTTCTTATTACTCTTTCCTTTCTAGAGAAAGTGATGTCCTGGACCTTCATTTACCATCAGGGTGAATAAAGGTGGGCATTATGTATCACATTTCCAGGAAGCAGGTTGCCATAACATATGGCAACATGCTGGGATGTCCTGGATGTCAGGAGACCAACCAGAAGGTCAGAAACTGAAAACTGTTTTGCAGAATAGTTTGAGTGAATGTCTTAAGGTTATAAAGGTAAAATGCTATCTGTCTATCTATCTGTCTATCTGTCTATCTATCTATCTACTTTATTTGTATAATATATATATGTAACTTTAAGCTTTAGAAGTGAAACTATAATGGAAATGAAAGTAGAGACAGCAGTTAAAGTATGACTTACTCTTTGCACTGGCATATTTTAAGGACTCCTCTGAAATTCTGAAAACTGACAAACATATTTTATAACATTTCAGATGAAATAAAAGATTTTCAAAGTTTTCTTTTTTCTTAAAATTAGTGATATACATGAAGATACAAAACTTAGATTTCCCAAGAAGTTAATTATTTTGTCAAGACAATTGAAGTATTATTTACTTATGTTGGTGGCATAAAATAGATACAAAATAGATGAAATATTTAATATTTTCAAAACATAAATGGCATAGAAATAACCTTAAAAATAGAATATACAAGACAGTATTTTTTCAGAGTCTCCCAAAACAAATGCTATGAAATCGATCCAATACCAAATGTGTATGCTATCTCTACATTGGATGCTTACTATGTAAACTCTCCAAGTTGTAAAATTAAGAAATGGGACAGTGTGGGGAAACACCTCTCTTCCAATTCTTGGTGAGAATGTAAATAATGATGCTGGAATGGAATTTAACAATAAATGTTGAGAGTTAAAAACATGCCTATAATCTGACACCCAGGAATCATGTTTTCAATAAACTAATAATAAAATAATCCAAAGTGTAATTAGGAAGTGAAAGATTTCTAGACAACGGGGAATCATTCAGCACTTTATAGTACATATATACTATATACATATATAGTATATAACATAATTATATGACATAATTATACATAATTAAGTATTATATAGTATGAAAATATCTTTTTGAAACTTCTAATAATATGACCAAATGCTTGTAACATAATATTTACAAAACTATTGAAAATAAAATTGCATGAACAGTATGACTTCAAATACAATATTTTGATAGTTCATATTTGTGACAATGAAATTATGAATGACTTTTGAAAGCCATTATATTCAACTTTATTATTAAAGCTTTCCAATAACTTAATTTGTAAAATACCTTAAAATTGTCTGGAGAAATGGGCTTTCATGTAAAGAAATCCTTGGAGAGTTACACTTAGGAGCAGTGAAGCAGTGAGAGTGAAGATGAGTCATTCTAACATATATTAAGTAAGTAGACTTCTGAAATACTGCTTTGAATCCTATAGGATGCTTTGGGAATTATACTTAGCATGGGGATTCTCCCACTAAAGGGAGCAGTGATATCATCTCTTTTTCAGAAATCACAAATGTATCAAAATTTGTGACTGTGCCTTGGCCCTCACTTACCAGTGATTATCTCTGAAGAATATTCTTGGTGGGGATATTCAGGAACTAAATGCTCTCTACAATGTAGGAAAGAACCAGGTTGACTAGTTTTATTTGCAATATTTTCTCAAAAACTATCTTTTAGCCTTTTGAACATGAATCTAACACCTTATAGAAAAAAAGTCTCTGATCTGATATTTGAAATGAATCATTTCACATTATTAAATGACTCACAAACAAACAAAAGTTTCACTAAATTGAGCTAGTTAATGTTCACCTTAATCAGCTAAATCAGAAAAGGTTCAGGGTAGGAAAAGAGGATGTATGTGAATAGGAAAAAACGAGAAGCCAGTATTTATAGAGGACCCTGACTGAGTTCTTCAGCTGTGGTGGTAGAGGGACACCACCAATTGATTTAAATTGTTCTATATTTTTTCTTTCAAAGTGCTGCCACATTTGAATCACTGTGATGGAGAACAGATTGCATTAGCACTCTTTCTGGTAATAGATTCCAGATCCAAACAAGGAAATTGAGAAGAGCTTACAAAGAAACCAGTAAGTGTTGGTAAAGAACCCTAACATTAGTAACAGTGAGGAATTATTATGACTTCTAAACTTGAAGCCAAGGAGGAGTAATTCCTCAGGAATTGGAGAAGACAAGTATAGGAAAAGGGCCACCTGATAGGAGATAAAAGCTGTGCCCTAGGTAGTAGGTTGGACACTGTCAACTGCTGTGATGTGTCGAGGAAGTATCCAGCAGGATGGATAATCTGAGCTTGCTGTTCTCCTTGCTTCTCATTGACTAAATCCAAGTTCAAGAGAGAATCTATTGATAAAACCCACAAAGGTTAGTCTCAAGGTCACAGAACAAGATGGAAGAGGGGTGCAGAGCAGATCTGAAAAATGCAGATTATTCAGCATACAGACATATTTAGTGATGACATCTTTTAAATTCAATACTCTCTTTCCTCAGTATAGGGTGCAACTATAGATATGAATAAAAACTGAGTATTTTAACTGTGAAGAAGGAATAACGGAAGTCTTATGGGAGAGGGTAAAAAGTAGCTGATATTTCATCTCTTTCAAGAATCCTGAAGGGAGGTTAGATCTTTTTGGTTATAAGTGAAAGAGCCAGAAACTAATGGGAACTTTTTCATAGAGACTTGGTAAGATTCTAGACTCAAGCAGAGTAACTTTAAGGCCCATGTGACAAAATGTAGTTAAAAGTTGGAGACCATCAACATCCCTTCTTGGAGCCCAGATAGTACATTAGAGACTTTCATAGTCAACATGGATGGTGAGTTTTCATGGCAAACAGAGTCAGCAGTGAGGCTTCACCAGCAGCTTAGACAAGGGGAACACAGAGCCTGGTATAAAGAAAAGGGCAAATAATACTTGGTGACTGACTTCTTTACAGGGGCGGCGACAAAACTGTGACTACAAATCAACTGCATTAGAAGTATGGTGGGATGGGTGGTTGAGAGGAGATAGGAGAAAATAAAGGGTGATGTCTCCTCAGCCTCGTGTGATTACTGCCCTTGATCTTTGGTTTTCTGATCTGTCTATAGCTGCAGCCAAAGGGTAGGTCCAGGGCGGGGGTACCACTTCAACCAGAGAGGAGTTATGAGAAGAGATATTTGCAGTAGAAGAAAGTGGTTTTCAACTTTGAACAATCTGTTAAAAATCATTGTTTAAAATGTTTATGATCTCTAAATTTCCCTTTCAGCATAGCTTTGGTTGTTTTTCCCATCTGCCTCTGACTTGATGCTAAACCTTTGAGGGCTCATATATGGCAGTCTTTTAATACTCCCAGTAACAGCATGGGGATATTTTGATGGGTTCTGATTTCTTAAAATCAGGCTGATATCACTGCATATTCCCGTAATTCACTCATTTACAATCCAATTGACCTCATTTTATGGTCTAGGTTGGTGAGTCTTAACATGGATGAACCTGGAGGACATTATACTAAGTGAAATAAGACAGAAAGAGAAAGAAGAGAAAGACATACTGTTTGGAGTCACTTGTATGTAGACTCTAAAAACAAAAAACAAACAAAAAACAATTTCATAGAATGAGAGAATAGAAAGATGGTTGTCACGGGCTAGAGGGAGGAGGCAATGAAGTAATAGAGGCTAAAGGGCACAACCTTTCAGTTATTTATTTCAGAATAACAAATTCTGAGGATCAAGTGTATAGCATGGTGACTGTAGTTAATAATACAATATTGTGTATTTTAAAGTTGTTGAAAGTAGATCTTATGCACTCACCACAAAAAAAAAAAAAGCTGTTACCTATGTTAACTATGTGAGGTGATCTTGGTAATCATTCTACAGTATGTGTATCAAGTCATCGTGTTGTATACCTTAAATTTATACCATTATAGTTATCAATTATTCCTCAGTAAAATTGAAAAAAAAAAAAGATTGCTTAGTCTTGGGATATACGGATATGATTTCTGTTATCATCCATCCTAAGGTTAAAGTTTGGATAACATGAAGTTTCTATAAAAAGACCTAGCAGGCAAAGCTATCCCTAACCACTCATTTCTATAAATGACTTTGTAAACTAATGTGTTATTACCTTATTTGGGATGTGGTGATTCACAATACAACTATTACACTTAATATTTTGGGGGGGGTGGGGAGAAGGGAGGGGGAATAGGGCTCTATGTCATTTTTCACACTTTCTCTACACTATAGAGGAATATGATAGAAATGGAAATTGGGATGCCACGCCTTGAAAAGAAATCAGCTATTTTAAATTTATCATAACTTCGATGCTTATCCTCATTCAGAACTTCTTGGTCATGTTTTTCATTGTACTGAGAAGCCAGGGAGGAAAAGAAGAAAATGAATGATAAGGCAGTGGTTGCTGACTTTCTGAAATTCACTTAATTCATTGGTGGATATATTTCTTTTATCTCAGACAAGCGTATCAGAATCTATGTTGGGGTGTTTAAACTGTAGGAGGCAGATCTATTCAACACATTACTGGTAGGCATCCTCTGAACAGCCCAGATGATGGGTGTTACTGTTTCTGCAATATAATTAATGGGAACATGCTTGGCAGTACTGTATAAATCCATCAGCTCTGTCGTATCTTGGTCTCTGCCTTTGAAAAGGAAACATTTGAGTTTTTAGTGTCATATAGTTATTAAATATATTAATATTCAGAATACATTTTGAATATAAATTCAAATTTTGAATATTGAAGTAAATATATTAATCCCTATAGTTTCACCGTAATACGACTATTTATTCTTTTATTTCTTCTCCATAGGTTCAATCGAGCTCACCAAGTTCTTGTGTTCACTCTAACACAATATATGCTGTAAAACTGCTTTATTTCAAATTGGATATGACAGAATAACAGGAGTAGAAGTGATTCAACTGGCCTTTGTGACATGGTTGGTTCCTGGAAAAGGTAATTTATTTTAAATACTATTTTAAAAGCATTAAGGATAATGGAATATTTCCACAAAATTAATGATTTTAAAAAGTGATTTTTAAAACAATGGAAACACAATGACAAAGATGAAGGAACTTCATTGATGGTGTGTCAATTAGTGAATATGGATCTCAAAATACCAAAAGTTCAAGTTTTGAATGCCAAATATATATTGATAGCCAAATCATTGTACCTTTCATCTGAATGAGGAACAATTAAATTATTTTATATAAGGAAAATGAAGTCTAAATTCTGTTTTGTAGTATTATGTATAGGAGCAGTTTGGGAGAATAATTTAGTTTACTGTTTCTTGGAGGTGTGTTTTCAAATGTAATATATTCTATATTTGGATGTTAGGAAATATTGATTTCCTAGATTTAGAGAATCCAAAAGACAAAAAAATTAGCTAATATGTTATTATAAAAATAAATTTATATTTATGAGGATAGAAGATACCCTGAAGATATACATAATATAAAAAATATATTGTTATATATGGATCCCCTAGCCAACTGTGTCCCAAATCAAAGAATTATGTTAATACCATTGGGGCAGTTTTTATACACAGTATATATAGAGATAATGCCAAAATAGTACTGATCAGTTTTTGGCATCATTGATCTTGTTTTCTCTTCCAAGTCTCCAAAATATGTTAAGCATCATTTGCAGATTGCTAAAGTTTTGTTTGGTGTGTATGTGTTGTAGGTGGTAGGCTTGCCGTCATTCAGGTCTGCTGCAGTCTCTCTGGCTTCTGCAGATGGTATGCAGCTGCAATACAAAATAACTGATTATCTGTCTCCTATAACATTTAGAAAAAGAGATGAAGAATATCCTGAAATTTTAGTAAACTTTAGGAACGAGTAATAAAACTCAGGCAGTGGAGAAAAAATTTATCAAGACATCTTGAGACCTTTGTAAACATAACAGCCTTTCTCAGTCCCTCTATCTTTCTCTCTTTCTGTTCAAATAGTTTTTGGAAACAAAAGGATTTGGAAAGTCAGTACCAAAAGGTGAGAAAATTTATTTATTAAAATCTAACTTTTGTTTTTCACCAAGGAAGCTGAGTCTCTAAAAGTCTGAAACAAAATACTTAGTGGAATATTCTAATAGGTGTTAGACAATTTATAGAGGACATGGGGGAAAAAAAGTTTTCAAATCTTGGCTGAATATTCACCTCAAGGGTGTGAAAAAAGGTAGAAATTAAAAAGGAAGACCAAAAAGAACATTTCTTTGGATAAATTTGTTGAAGTCTTGTGGAATTTTCCCCTTCTCCCCAAGTGAATTGGGAGAGACTACGATGGGATGATGCAGAAAGATTGGCTCATGTCTCCTGGCTTCAGGACACAGACCCCTCGTTTCTACAGTGCCCTGAAGAGCCTGCACGTATAAATGTATACATTGTGTCTAACCATTGAGGTAACCCTGAAGAACGGGAGAGAGAGAGAAGGGGGCTGGGTGGGAGAGGGAGAAAAGATTCACCTCTACTGGTGTTACGAGCTGAATTGTTTCCTTCCTCAAAATCTGTATGTTGAAGTTCTAACCCAGAGATAGGCTCTTTAAAGAGGTAATTAAAACTGACGGATTATTAGAATGGGCCCTAATTCAAAATGACTAATGTCCTTATCAGCGGAGAAGATTAGGGGAGGAAAAGGAGATTAGGACACATACAGAGAGTCAAGAGGACACTGAAAGAAGATGGCCATTTATAAGCCAAGGAGAGAGGTCTCAAAGGAAGCCAACACTGGCACCTTGTTGGACTTGATCTTGGACTTCCAACCTCCAAAACTGTGAAGTAGTATGTTTCTGCATTTTAAGCCACCCAGTTTGTGGTACATTGTATGGCAGTCTTAGCAAACAAATACAACTAGGAATTGGCTAAATTTCTACTTCAGGTATGAGAGAATGATATATGGGTTATTTTTCAAAGACCAGTATGGGCCTCACAGAAGAGAGTAGATTTGGTCTAACATGATCAATGAAGCATACCTGAAGGAGGGCACCTGGGTGGTTCAATCTGTTAAGCGTCTGCCTCTGGCTCAGGTCATGATCCCAGGGTCCTGGGACCAAGCCCCCCTTGCTTGCTTCTCCCTCTCCCTCTGCCGCTCCCCCTGCTTGTGCTGTCTTGTACGTGCTCTTTCTCTCAAATAAAGAAAATATTTTTAAAAATTAAAAAAAAAAAGCATACCTGAAGGGTCACTGTAACCCTACAAATGATACCGACTGAGAGGTGCCCAGGGGGCTAAAGATGAAATTAATTCTACTCTGACAAAGGGATATTCTCAGCAGGGGAATCCCAGAGAAGCAGAAGCTATTTCCCTGAGAGAAAGGGCTTAAAAAATCCACCAAATTTAGAGAAGCCAATGCAAGATGGCAGTAATACATCAAGTAGGATAGTTCTTACCCTTTACTTTGCCTTGTTTTTCTGACCCATCTTCAAACACTGAAGAAGTCAGGGCCATGGTTAGCACGTTAGTGAAGAGGGAAGAAAGGGCTCACTTCTACCAATCTGACCTAAAAGCAGTACCTAGTGGGAAAGAAACCTAACTTTAAAGTTTGAAGAATAGGTTATTTAGATTGGATATTTTACCACTGAACCACTTGTAAAATTAAAGATGACCAAAAGTCTATTGTTACATAGAAGTGACTTGAAAAGTGATAGAACCAGAGTGAGATCTTATCCAGGAACAAAGAAATGGGTGCAAAAATAGAATGTTTTCTTTTCATCCTCTGTGGAGTCCTGTGTATGCAATGTTAGGATTATATTAACTATCTACCTTAATGAAAGTCAATTCCGAGCATGATGCATTGCTCTTAGTAAATACTTGGGGAATTCTTGAGAATCACACTAGCAGGAACTACCAGGTCCATTTAATCCTCTTAGAAGCCCTGCAAAATCTCCATCTTTAGTTGAATACAATCAAAATAACTTCTCAATTTCCTACATCTGGAAGAGCCTGGAATTTGAACCATAGTATGTCTGCTACTGAAGTCCAGACTGTTCAGCTAGGCCTGCCTTTATTCCCCTCTACCACTTGGTAATTTCTCATTAAGCAATTTTAAGGAGAAAATTCACATAAAGTTCCTTCTGAATTAAGGACATCCTTGAAACAAAACTTTAACAATTATTAGTACTTTGGCTATTTTAATTCAGAAAATTTTATATGCATGTCTCCTTACTTGGCAATGTGCCACCTACTATAGTTTATTTAAAGAATAAAACATGGGGTGCCTGGGTGGCTCAGTCAGTTAAGTGTCCAACTCTTGGTTCCAGCTCAGGTTGTGGGATTGAGCCCTGGGCCAGGCTCTGTGCTCAGCGCTCAGGGCAGAGTCTGCTTCAGATTCTCTCCCCCTCCCCCCGCCTCACTCTCTCTCTCAAACAAACAAATAAAATCTTCAAAAATAAATAAATAGGGGTGCCTGGATGGCTCAGTTGGTTAAGTGTCTGCCTTCAGCTCAGGTCATGATCCCAGGGTCCTGGGATCTAGCCCCACATCGGGCTCCCTGCTCAGCAGGGAGCCTGCTTCTCCCTCTCCTTCTGCTGCTTCCTCTGCTGCTCCCCCTGCTTGTGCTCTCTCTGTCTCTCAAATAAATAAATAAAATCTTTAAAACAAACAAACAAAAACCAAAAATATAAAACACAACCATATCTTCAAAGTACTCACAATTTAAAAGAAAAGGAATTTTATAATGTGAATTATCTAAAGAACAGCTCAGATAATCCCTAAAACATTTATTTGAGGAATATTTACTTGTGCTAAGACAAGAAAAATTGGAAACTGGTTTGGAAAGCAAGGAAAATTTATCAAAGCACCTGACAAAATATAGGATAGCTACTGGAAAGTCTAGGTATTTGAAAATATTGGAAAATACACAAAGAAAGTAGAATTAAAAAGTATTGTGGACATTATAAATGTTTTAATCAAACATTCATACTTAAAAATAGAATTTAGGTCTTATGCTTTTCAAAAGATCATTTCCTATTGAAAAAATATATAATTTAGGGATAGAAAAGCATTTAATTTTATCTTTGATGTCTTTTTGCCTTATCTTCTTTAGTTTCCAAAGCTGTAGCATAAGATCATATACACGTCAAATATTACTACATACATAAGCATTTGCATTCTGATAATATCAAGGCTGGGACAACTCTATGCTATTAAATAGCAATATAATACATTTGTATTTATAACCTTCAAAACTGTATTTCCTAAATTGTGTTCTGAGAACTCAGTATATGTACTGATAGAGGTTAACAGATTTTATGTCCCAAAAATGAACTAGAAGATTTCAGTCAATAATTTGAGAAAAAACGGAATTAAACGAACTTAAACTAGTGCATTTATCACAATACTTTACTTAGAGTATTTGACATACAAATGTGGACTGTGACTGTCCATGGGAATATGTAGCTTTTGGAAATATCATTTGAGCATGGAAAATGCTTTTGTAAGAACTTTTGATATCATAGGGGATTGCAGTCTACCTTGGGTCACAGGTTTGAAAAAAAAAACTAAACTGAAGCACAGATCAATGTGGAAGACATTCTGAACTTAAGTAGATTAAAGAAAGTGATAGTCTTGCATTTCATATAATACAAAGTAGTTTATTAAACTATGTAAAATGTCACCATCAGAACAGAATTGCCACTGAAGGCCCAGCCTAATTATCTGGAGATTTGGGCTAAGATGGCTAACAGTATCATAATGCCCAAGACAAACCAAACCAGAATCATGAAATTCCATACTTTTTACAGTTGTTGATAATTCAAATAGAGTTTAATATCATGTAGAATTTATAATTTAATAATTTTAATAATTACAGTATATCATTCTTGGCAGGCTGTGGCTATAGTGAAAGTGAGGTGAGTGAGGCACTTGACTCAGGTGCAAAATGTAAGGGGATGTCAAAAACTCAGTTATCAAGAGGAATCATATTTTAATGCAATATTTAAAAAAAGTAAAAGTTAATTCAAAAATCTGTGATGAACAAAATATCAAAATTATAAATAAAGATAGAATTAATATTACTAAATATTCCTTTTGCTTTAGGCTCCGATATGACTGATCAAGGTGCTGATTCTTTGCCATGGCTTTCTTCATAGTTTAGGTCATGGAAAGTCTACAATAAAATAAATTACCATGAATTTTTAAACATAAAACTGGTCTCATGGAAAATAGCATAATTTCTTTTTAATTCTTCATTAGAGGTCTGATTTATTTTTATTGTTTAATATATAGGAGAAAATGCAAAGCCACAATAAGATTAGCTGAATGCTGTAGAGAATAGGACCTATCAACCATTTCCACTGATTTTTTAAAAAAATAATTATAATGTAAAAAAGTTTTCTTACAAATTGACAGTGGCCAGAGCGCAAGAGGTGGGAGACAGGCAAAGTGGGGGGAGGGGAGTGGGAGATGCAGGCTTCCAGTTATGGAATGAATAAGTCATGAGAATAAAAGGTACAGCGTTGGAAATACAGCCAGCGGTACTGTAATAAGATTGCATTGTGACAAATGGTAGCTACACTTGTGGTGAACATAACATAATGTATAAACTTGTTGAATCCCTGTGTTATACACCTGAAACTAATGTAACATTGTGTGTCAACTACACTTAAAGAAAATTTCCTTCAGTTTCAAAGACTCCTATCCCCAAGTTATTTATGTGTTTTCAAACCAATATTGTAATAGGGAAATATATCTATACTTGAGAGATAAAAAGCTACTTATTAACCAGAATCCATCTTGTGTGATACCAGTTTATTACAACAGCTTAATTTAAATGTTTTTGACAGAGCATTCATGCTGTTGGTAGGTAGCTAAAGTACACGGAAAATCCCTCCAGCAACACTTGGTAGATCCCTAATGCCGTTAAAAAAAAAAGTCTTGAATTTATCACGGCAGTTATTTGCAATTTGCCCACTAAGAAATCTGTTTTGTGCAGATTGTGTATTTATTTGAACAGTACAACAGATATAGAATATATTTTGCCTTGCACTGTTTTTCCTTATGTTTAATTGTAACTTACAGCCAGAAAGAACATGTAAAATACAATCAAGTAGGGGTGAAAAACACATTCAGGAAAGCACTTTTGATCATAAGCATGTGGTATCTATAGAAACTTATGTTGGAAAAGGGTTTGCCATATCAGTGATCAAATTAATGAAGGTATCATTAGATCTCTATTTTAACACGGCAATTTTGTTACATATTACACTTTATGCAGCTGAGCTGTTACATCGCTAATTTAGTTTTTCACAATATTGGAATCAGAAATTCTTTTATTTCGTAGGGAACAAAAGGAATACTGAATATTTGAGATTAACAGTTTCCTATTTAAAAACAAGCTACAGTGTTGTGCTGAGATATTTTGATGAACAGATCCCTCAATCAGAACTGCGTGTTCTGCCTCTTCCAGGAAAGGCAAACACAATCCATGAGGTTACCAGACCTGGCTATAATCTGGGAGAATAGACAGGTGTTAAATTAGCTAGAAGAAATATTTTCTAGTTCCTGAAAGCTGAGCACCTATGAAGTATTACGCATTTTTAAAACAACAATAAAAAGCTAGGGGGGGAAAAAGAAAGAAAAAAGAGAGGAAAAAAAAAAAAAAAGGCTGCATGGTTCAACTCCAAGCTGTTTCCTGTTATTCATAAATTCCCATATACCATGAAAACAGGTCTCTGGGACTGCGGATTAACTGGTGGTTTCTTCATTGTATGCAGAATGTTCTAGACTCTGTTATGAATGATTTGTACCGTTATTGAGAGATGGACTTCCCATGCTAAAGGCTCTGTGTTTTCAGGGTAGTGGCACTTAAGGTCCTGAGCCCTGATCTACCTCCCATCCTTCTACCCGTGCTTCCACTAAGACAAGGTAGTAAAAATACCAGGCTTACTGAATTATTTTATTATTCTCCTTGGTCTTCCTCAGACCAAACACAAAGAATGATCTTTCTATAATGCTGAATGTTTCTCTACCTTCAAATTAAGCTCCATTGTACCAATTACTTTTATTATTTTCTAGAAAACATCTCCAGGTGAGCTGTAGTTGTATCTGCCATTTAAATCTAATGGTGCTGTCCATTTAATAAGTTACCTCTGGTTATCACTGATGGAAAAAAAAGAATATTTTCCCGTATACTGAGAAGTATATTTTCCCATCTGTGTCTTCAGTTCAAAGGGCCCCTGTAATCTTCTTTAAAGATGTTTGTCGTTATATATATTTTTCCTCCAGTTGATGCGTCTCTGAAAAACAGGCATATTCAGCAAAAGTCATCAAGCTAAAGCATTTATATGAGCACACTATGTGATCTAACTTCAGCAATCCAGGCCTCATGTCAATGAGAAACAGGAAGAGTGGACAAAAGAGTAGGTTTCAAATTTAAAAGATTCATGGGACAATACGTCCCATGTGAATTTTTATCCCCAGATTATCTCTCTGTTTGTGCTATGGTTATTTGGTTTTTCCTCCCTCCTTCTCACTGTTATATTCAGTTGCTCCCTCTTGGCTGCCTCTATTAAACCTTAATATGATGGCACACCCAATGCTCTAGTTGTATAAGATAAAATACAGATCCTCACTCCTAAACAAACTTTATCAACTTTTTATTTAACCCCAAGTGGTCTTCAGGAGACTTTATGTGAGAAAGCCACCACAAACAAGGGCATTGTGATTGTCTGGAGGTTTGGTTTATTGTTCTCACTGTATACTGCACAAAGGAAAACCCTGTTCTCCACTCTTACATTTCAAACAAAATTTCTGGGCACTCCAAATGACAGACACTGAAATGTTTCTAGTCATTATGTACTAAGTCTGTAACAATAACACAGAGAAATAATGAAGATTGAAAATTTAATATATGGGGAAGTATAATCATTCATCTAACCATTCACTGTGTCAGGCACTGTGCTAAGCTATGAAATACAAATTTAATTAGGTCATCCTTAAGGAACTCAGTTCTCTAGATGAAAGACACAGAAACATGTATTTGTTAGAGTCCTGCTGGAAATAAGTGCCGCAATCAAAGGGGTAAATGATGAGAGTTTAATGAAAGGACTATTGAAAAGGGAATGAGCAAGAGAAAGAACAGCAGGCGCCACCAATAGCGGGAGGCATCTGACACCCAGGACGAGGAAGGCTAGAGGCTGGATCTGGAGGGGCAAAGTGAAATACGCAGGACATCAGAACATTATATAGTAAGTAAAATAAGGGCATACCCAGGGAATCTTGGAATCACAGAGGATTGGTGGGTGGGGACTGAAGAGTGGATGGAAATGGATGCAAACAATTTCTTTCCTTTTTTATGTGATAGGCTCTTCTACTTTTCCATAACACTTTGCAGTGATTCCACTTCTAGTTCAGGAAGGAGGTGGTAAGACCGTTCCTGATCATGAGTTGTTTTATGTAACGATGATAGAACAGTAAGGTATTTGTATTTTTTAGAATATATAGGGTAGTTTTTTACTTTTTCTTTTGTAATAAACATACCCAGAAGTATAGCCGGAACAGCTTCTCACAAAGCTTCCATCTTACAGAGCCCCTATTGTTTGCTTCTCTGTGTACACCTCTTCTTTTGCCACCCAGGGGGGGGAATACTTCTTTGGACAATGCTAAGTGAGAGCACAGGGAGTGATTTTAGTTAAAGAATTTGTAGTTTACCTCTTTGGCTCTTTGATTCTAAAGGGATTACTTAAATAACCTGTTATGGACTGAATATTTGTGTCCTATTTAAATCATATGTTGAAGCCCTAACTCCCAATGTGACTGTGCTTGGAGCTAGGCCATCATGGAAGTAGGGAGGTTAAGTGAGATCATAAGGGTAGGGCCCTCATTCAATAGCATTAGTGTCCTTTTTAGAAGAGAAGCCTGTGTGCTGTCCTTCTCTGTCTCTCTCTCTCTCCCCCTTTTCCCTCCCTTTCTCTCTCCACCATGTAAGCACCCAGTAAGAAGGGAGGAGGAAAAGAGCTCTCACCAGGGAACAATTGGCCAGTACCTTGTTCTTGGACTTAACAGCCTCCAGAACTGTGAGAAAATAAGTTTCTGTAGTTTAAGCTACCCTGTCTGTGATATTTTATTTTGGCAGCCTGAGCTGACTAATACAGACCCAGAAAACTCCATTTCTATGTTGTCCTTTATTCTTGACTAGCTTACTAGAAAGGAAAAGTTGAAAAGAAGAAAGAAAGAGAAAAAAGAAAGAAAGAAAGAAAGAAAGAAAGAAAGAAAGAAAGAAAGAAAAAGAAAGAAATCCCAAACCCTTCACTAGAATTTGGACAGAAACCAAATATACTCAGATCAGGGGGACTTTCTTAGAGTAGGTGATGCCCTCACTGAGCTTCAAAGACTGAAAAAGAGTTTAGTAAAGCAAGAAGAAAAGGAAAGTCATTTCATGAATCAGGGTCACATGAAGAAGACAAAGAGGTGAAAAACAGCATAATGGTGCAGAAATGCGAAGAGTTAGTAAAGGAAAAGTTTTGAAACAAAGAGGGATGAGAGATGAGATCATTAGGGTGCAGTTCAGATGCCTAAAAAGTATTTGAAAATTTGCAACATATATATCTAATGAAAATCCTCCTTTCAAATTTTTAGGTCTGTGGGCATTTGCTCTCTGTGTGTGCTCTAATCATGATTGCTTATTTGGAACTATGAGGCTCATTAGGAAATACTATCATATTGTTTCTACTATAAGAGAGGTATCCCAGGTTGACCTTTGCCCCATTTCTTTCTATTCATTTTATGAGACAGACAGCCTTTCCACACAAAAGGTAAGGTTCAGACTTTCTATTAGTTGTTTCAGCAGACATCAAAAACTTTACAGATTAAAACCTATGACATGGAGGAAGGAGTGCAAGGAGGAGCACACAGCAGTATAAAATAAAGCTCAATTTAATTTAGTCTTAAGCTAGAAATTTAGCCAAAACCCTGCTCTTCAATTTTATTTCTTCAAAATAGTCTGTGACAATAATTTCCAGTGATTGAATTATTTTAACAGACCAAAATGTTGTGTTAAATAATGAATAAACAAAAATACCTCACACAAAGATACTTACCTAGAGGAGTGGCTCTTCCTTCAAGCAATTATTGTGCTTCTTTCCTGGTTAAAAATAAAAATAAATAAATATTAGCAGTATTTTATTTAGCCTAAGAAGCACATCTTTTCACATTTTGAGACCTCTAAAATAGGGAGGATTCTTGCAATCAATGATGGCCTACCAGGCAACAATTATGATGTAATTGTCATTACTCAGCAAGCCTGAAGTTAATCATAATTGTTCATATTGTCCTCACATCAGTTGAGTTATGTGCGTTATTTGTACTGCATGTATAATGCTTAATTGCTGTTTAAATGTCTTGAAAAAGATGACACTGTGATTCAGCTTGAAAACAAAACTGTGTGTGAACAGAAAAGTATAGCAACACAGCAGATTAATGTATGATTAAAAAAGAAATCCGTGGCAAAGTAGAACAAGAGTTCCTTTGCAATAGGCGTGGTAAACAAGTTTCAAGTGATTTTTTTTAAGATTTTATTTATTTATTTGATAGAGAGATAGAGAGAGAGCACAAATAGGCAGAGAGGCAGGCAGAGGGAGAGGGAGAAGCAGGCTCCCCGCCAAGCAGGGAGCCCGACGGGGGTCTCGATCCCAGGACCCTGGGATCATGACCTGAGCCGAAGGCAGCCGCTTAACCAACGGAGCCACTGAGATGCCCCTCAAGTGATTTTTAAAAAACAACATTGTGTTATAGGTAAATTAGCCATAGTTCTTCTTTCTTGGTGTTACTTAAAATGCTGGTGCATCTTATAATTGATGGTGTCTTAGATGCATTGAAATATGATAGATTTTTTTTTCTTAAACCATGTTAATATAAGAAATATTGCCAACTTTACAATGTTCTGGGTCATGTTTGGAAATTTTAAAATGGACCTTGCTATGTACCTTACGATGTACACCTTACTATGCACAAGTGAACTGTACAGGTAAGAAAGAAAATAAAATTTACAAACCTTATTTTTATATTGTAATACAATTCTGGAACTGCTAACATAAGCATATGAAATAAGCAATCATTTTAAAATCAGGAAAAAAAATCAGAAAACCAGTTAAATGGTTTAATTACTACACTATTATATCATAAAGATGAGTAATACTTAGAAAAAATAAAATGACGAAAATTAAAGTGCGAGCAATGAAATGATACTTTAACATGTGTATCAGCTGATCCTTTCCTTGATAGACCAATAGAATGGATTGCCTATCCGAGCATTATAGATCATCATGTCTCAGACCTTACTGTGGAATTACAGGATCTAGCCTGAATAGGTAAATGCCACATGGTCTTTTACTATTTATTTTCTCTCACTACAAGTCTTAGTAAAATAGGTAGAAGAGAGAGTTCTGCTTCCAGTATGATGGAGTGAATGCCAGATCTTCCCACAAATATCAGTAACAAACTCTGGACCAATCCTCACACTAATAAGAATTATAAACTCTGAAACAAAATGCATGAAACAACTATTTAAAGGCTCTGGAGTTTTTTTTTAAAGGTAGTCAAATATTGAAAACAAGTCAAAACTTGGAGTAAGCAAAATGGCATGAAGTGAATTCCACAGTTTTATTTTTTATTTTTTTAAAACATCTTATTCACTTGACAGAAAGAAAGAGAGAGCACACAAGTAGGCAGAGCAATAGGTAGGGGGAGAGGGAGAAGCAGGCTCTCTCTGAGCAGGGCTGGATCCCAGGACCCTGGGATCATGACCTGAGCTGAAGGCATATGCTTAACGACTTGAGCCACCCCTGCACCCCTCCACAGTTTCATTTTTTTTTTTTTTCCCCTAGGGTGGCCATAGTTTTGGCAGTGATTGCAATTTAAGAATGGCAAAACTCGGGTGCCTGGGTGGCTCAGCCGTTAAGTGTCTGTCTTCGGCTCAGGTCATGGTCCCAGAGTCCTGGGATGGAGCCCCGCATTGGGCTCCCTGCTGCGCAGGAAGCCTGCTTCTTCCTCTCCCATTCCCCCTGCTTGTGTTCCCTCTCTCGCTGTGTCTCTCTCTGTCAAATAAATAAATACAATCTTAAAAAAAAAAAAAAAAAGAATGGCAAAACTCTGCAAAAAGAGCCTCTTCTCTATCTTGCTTGAGAAATCAAAGAAAGGAAGTCATGGCAATAAAAGCCCACTGGAGATGAAAGAAGAGAACCAAAGAAGAGGAAAAACTTGGTATCTAGCCTAAATTTATAGTTAATCCCTGAATCTGATGGCAAAAACTGAGAGCAGCTCTGAACTAAGGCTGAAAGCACTGAACCGAGATCTGAACTGCTTTATATCACTGTATGACATTTTAAAGTTTGAATCTAAGTGAGTTAATTGCCCAATACAACAAAACATACATATTTGGGGGGGATTATATTGTAGAAGTCATAGTCTATATAACACAATACATAAAATATCTAGGATAAAATTGTCATTTTTAACATATGGGAAGCAAGAACATACGACTCAGTCTCAAGAATAGGGAGTAAACAGATGCCAAATTGAGATGACCTTGATGTGGAATTATCAGAGAAGCTGACAAATTATGCTTAGTGCTCAGGTAAAATAATTTTCAAAAAAAATATTAGAAAAGAAATAAAAAATATTTAAAAAGGACAAAGTACAAAATCTAAAGTAAATTTTCGAACTGAAAAACACATCTAAAATAAGAAACTTACTAGCTGCACTTTATAGTGGAAGTAATATAATAGAAGAAAAACTGAAACTGAAGGCAGACATATAGAAATCATCCAATCAGAAGATAAAACACTGAAAGAATACAAAACTTCAAGGACCTGTACGATAATATAAAAAAACAAACAAAAACAAAAAAAAACAAAAAAAAACCCTCCTCTTTTAAAAGGGAGAAGAGAGAGACAATAGGGAAGAGGATATATTTGAAGAAACACTGACAAAAACTATACAAATTTGCTGCAACGTATAAATTTACAGACTTAAGAAGCTTAGTGAAACCCAAATGGGATAAATTTGAAGAAATTCACACCTATACACAAAAAAGCCAAATGCTAAAAACTAAGGTGAAGACAAAATTTTTGCAAAGTCTTTAAAGTACCTAGAGAAAAATTCCATATTAAATATGGGGAGAAAATCCAAAACATCAGAGAGTGCTAACAAAAAGCATGAAGACTAGAAGACATTGGAAAACCTCTTTAAAGGACTGAAAGGTAAAGAAAACAAAACAACAAAGGTCAACAAAAAATTCTATATCTGGTGAAAATATCCTCTAAGAATAAAGGCAAAAATAATGATATTTTTAATAAAAAGAAAAATTAAGGGAATTTGCCATCACCAGACCATCCTGGAATAAATGCTAAAAGAAGTTCTTTAGATTGAAGGGAAGTGATAGCAGAGGACACTTGGATATTCAAAAATGAATGAAGAGTATTAGAAATAGTGACTATGTGGGTAAATAAAAATCATATTTGCTCCTAGTTTCTTTAAATTAATGTTTGTATAAAATTAAATTTTTTATTAAGTCGTTAATTTTAATTCCAGTATAGTTACATACAATGTTTTATTAGTTTCAGGTGTACAATGTAGTGATTCAAAAGTTCTATACATTACTCAGTGCTCATCATGACAAGTGCACTCCTCAATCCCCATCACCTATTTCACCCATCCCCCCTCCCACCTCTCCTCTGATAAACATCAGTTTCTTCTCTATAGTTAAGAGTCTGTTTCTTGCTTTGTCTCTCTCTCTCCCTTTTTTTTTAATTTATTTGTTAATTTTGTTTCTTAAATTCCACATATGAGGGCAATCATATGGTATTTGTCTTTCTCTGACTGGCTTATTTCACTTAGCGTTACACTTTCTAGCACCATCCATGTTGTTGCAAACGGCAAGATTTCATTCTTTTTTTATGGCTGAGTAATATTCCATTTTATATACGTACCACTTATTCTTTATCCATTCATCTATCGATGGACACTTGGGCTGCTTCCATAACTTGGCCATTGTAAATAATGCTGCAGTAAACATAGGGGTGCATATATCCTGTATTTTTTGGGTAAATACCAAGTACTGCAATTACTGGATTGTAGGGTAGTTCCATTTTTAACTTTTTGACGAACCTCCATACTGTATTCCAAAGTGGCTGTACCAGTTTTCACTCCCACCAATAGTGCACACGGGTTCCTTTTTCTCCACATCCTCTTCAACACTTGTTATTTCTTGTGTGTTTTATTTTAGCCATTCTGACAGGTGTGAAGTGATATCTCCTTGTGGTTTTGATTTGTATTTCCCTGATGATGAGTGATGAGCATCTTTTCATGTGTCTATTGGCCATTTGTATGTCTTCTTTGGAGAAATGTTTGTTCATGTCTTCTGCCCATTTTTAAATTGGATTATTTGTTTTTTTGGTGTTGAGTTTTATAAATTCTTTATATATTTTGTATACTCTTTATCAGAGATGTCATTTGCAGATATAGTCTCCCATTCATTAGGTTGTCTTTTAGTTTTGTTGGTCGTTTCCTTTACTGTGCAGAAACTTTTTATTTTGATGTAGACGTAGTCCTAATAGATTATTTTTGCTTTTGTTTCCCTTGCCTCAGGAAGCATATCTAGAAAAATGTTGCTACCTCCAATGTCAGAGAAATTACCACTTGTGCTCTCTTCTAGGATTTTTATAGTTTCAGGTCTCACATTTAGGTCCTTAATCCATTTTGAATTATCTTTGTGTATGGTGTAAGCCAGTGGTCAGTTTCATTCTTTTGCATGTGACTGTCCAGTTCTCCCAACACCATTTGTTGAAGGAGCTCTTTTCCCATTGCATATTCTTTCTTCTTTTGTCAAAGATTAATTGACCATATAAACATGGGTTTATTTCCAGGCTTTCTATTCTATTCTATTGAACTATGTGTCTGTTTTTGTGCCAGTGCCATACTGTTATTATTAATACAGCTTTATAGTATAACTTAAAATCTGGAATTGTAAAAACTCCAGCTTTGTTTTTCTTTCTCAGGACTGTTTTGGCTATTTAGAATCTTCTGTGATTCCATACAAATTTTAGGATTGTTTGTTTTAGTTCTGTGAAAAATGTTGTTGATATTTTCTTAGGGATTACATTAAATCTGTAGATTGCTCTGGACAGTATGGACATTTTTAACAATATTTATTCTTCCAATTCATGAGCATGGGGGCTTGGAGTGCAGTGACTGTGTGTGGTGGCTGGGCAGGGCATTAGCCAAATTTGCACTTAGCCCAGGCCAGCAGGCTTGGAGTGGGGGAGTCCTCACAAAAACCTGAGTGTGGACCACTGCTAGCAGGTTAGGTAGCAAGTGTCTGTGCACCACCACCTCCCACAGGTTGCCCTGTGTTTATAATGGGGGGCAGGGGAGGAAAATGGTGACTGTCAGCTCCTTTGTTACCAGAGAAGTCCTTTAACACGCTCTGAAATCATTATAAACAGGTCTTCCTCCCATTTGCTCCAGGTGTTGTACAAATTGCTATTTCTATGTTGCTTCTCCTTGGGCTGCTGTATCTAAGGTTGGGATCTAGCTATCCCTGCCCTCCAGGCTTTCCTAGTGCTGAGTCAGCTGACTTTTAAAGCTCCAGGCTCCTCGTTCTGCTAGTTAAACAAACTCGCAGAATTCAGCCGTCTGGTTTTCAAAGCTAGACATTATGGGGACTTGTGTGTGGGTTCCCTGGTGTGAGGAACTATTTCTTTCTGCTCTCCTCTCCAGCAGCTCCCTCCCTCCTGCAAGCAACTCCTGCCCTTCCTAACCTCTCAGATGCAGCTTCTCTACATTTAGTTGTGGAATTTGTCTGCCAGTCTTTGGATCCCTCTCTGGTTTATTTACATGGATGTTAGGGATGTCTTGTTGTAAACGTGGGTTGGGGTGAGTTTAGGGTTGTCTAAATCCACCATCTTCCCAAGATTTCTTAAATAAATTTTTAACACTATCATTTGGACTTGATAATGTATGAATATATAATACATATGAAAACAGTAAGATAGCAAGATAAAGAATGGCAAGGGAATGTTGAATGGGCTTAGATTGAAATGAATGATTCTACATTTAAATAAAGTGAAAATATTAATTTTAAGTGAAAAAAAATTTAAATGTATGTAATAATCATTTTAACAGGAAAAAATCAAGAGAAATAACCAAAACACACACACCCCCAAATAAATTTTAAAAGGGATAATTCCAAAGAAGACAGGAAGAAAGGAACAGAGAAAGATCAAAGAGCCCACACATAAAACAAACTTTTAGACTTAAATTGAATCATAACAATAATTATATTTCTAAACACTCCAATCAAAATCAGAGATTATCAGAAGAGAGTAAGTACAAGACCTTATCTGTCCTGTCATCTATGGGAAACACACTTTAAATATAGATAAACAGATTCAAAGTAAATGGATAGAAAAAATATATACTATGCATATAGTAAGCAGAAGAAGGTTGGAATGACTGTAATAATGGGAGATAAAAATAGAATTCAGGATAAAGAGTATTATCAGAGATAAAGAGGAACATTTCAGAATCACAAAGGTGGGTCAGGTCTATTCAGCAGGAAGACATAACAATAATAAATGTTTATATTCCCAAACTAGCCTCAAAATACATGGATCAAATTTGACAAAATTAAAAAGAGAAATAAATAACTCCTAAATCACAGAATATTTTAATGCCCCTCTCCACAGTTGATAGTACTATTAGCCCCCAAAATAAAGGCATAGAGCATTTGAATAACACTCTTAAACACTTGACCTTATTGATACTTATAAAATATCATATATAAAAACTGTACAATACACATTTCCTTGAAAGTTTACTAAGACCATATTGCTGTCCCATATAACAAGTTTCAATTAATTTAAAATGATTGAAATCATACAAAGTATATTCTCAGATCACAATGTTATTACCTTAGGAATGAATAACAATATGATCTTTGAGAAACCCCCGAATTTTTGGAAATTGAACCATACAATTCTAAGTAATATATTGGTCAAAGGAGATATCACCCGTGAAAGTAGAAAATATTTCAAAATAAGATTGATAATAAAAACATAGTCCTTCAAAGTTTGTGGGATGCAGATAAAATAGTACTTAGAAGGACTATTTTAGTTTTTTTTTTCTTTAAGAAAAGTCTAAAAACAACAACCTAATGTTGGACCTCAACCAGCGAGAAAAAGAAGAGCAAAGTAGAGGCAAGTAGAAGAAAGGAAATAATAAAAATAAGAGTAGAAGCAAACCAACTAAAATAAAAACAAACAATAAATAAAATTAACTGATTAAAAGCTGGTTCCTTGAAAGCAATCAATACAATTGGTAAACAACTAGCTGGACCAATCAATAAAAATCAGACAACACAAATCACCAATATCAGAAATGAAATAGAGGTTGTCACTAAGAGATCCTATAGATCACTAAAGACCCTAAAGTATCATAAGAGAATGTTATCAACTTTATGTCAACAAATTAACAACTTATATGACAAATTCCTTCACAGCTACACTGAATAGCTCTATGTCTACTGAAGAAATTTAATTCAAAGCTGAAAACCTTCCACCCCCCCCCAAACAAACAAACCCTCTAAACTCAGATGATTTTACTGGCAAATCCTACCGAATATTTAAGGAAGAAATAATATTAATTCTACACAAACTCTTACAGAAAATAGAAAGGCCAAGAAATATTTTTCAATTAATTTTAAAAGAACATTACTAAAACCAAAGACCTTGCAAATAAATAAATCTACAAGCCAATAATATCCCTTTTAAACATAGACACAACTATTCACAATAAAGTAGTCACAAATCAAATACAGCGATGCATATACTTATTAAAAAAGACTAATACATAATGACCACGTGAAATCCATCCAGGGAATGCAAATATTAGGCCAATTTGAAAATCAATCAATCTAATTTATCATAATAATAGAATAAAAGATAAAAGTCTCAGAATAGAATAAAAGATAAAAGTCAATTTAATAGATGCAGTAAAACCTTTCGAAAAAAATGCATTAAAATAATTCTCAGAAAAGTAGTAATTAATAAGAACTTCCTCATTCTGATAAAAGGAATCTAAAAAAACACAGGAACAGAAATGCCATCAGAGTAGTTGCTATAGTAACATCATTTTGAATTCAAATAATAATGATAGAGCTAGAACACTTGAAATACATTCACCGTGTCTCATAGCTTTGCTTTGTGTACCATGTTAATCTACTCTCAAGTTAACAACTCAACTAACAAATACACCTCTAGTTTTCTTGACTTCAGATACGTATACTCTACTTCCTTTACCTCAGTTGTAAAATGAGAATCATCATCATTAACATTGTCATTTCATGGAATTTTTGTAGGATAAAGTGAGTTAATTTATGTGAGATGCTTAGAAAGTACCTGGCATATAGCAAAGTGCTTTGTGTGTTATTTATTATTGAAAATATAATAATTAAGGGCAGCTGGGTGGCTCAGTCGGTTAAACATCCGACTCTTGATTTTGGCTCAGGTAGCAAGGTCACGGTCATGAGATGGAGCCCCAAGTCGGGCTCTGCACTGAGCTCAGAGTCTGCTCAAGATTCTCTCTCTCGTACCTCTGAAACAAATAATGCAATATATGTTAAGAAAAAAAAAAAAGAAGAAGAAGAAGGTAGCGGGAGGGGAAGAATGAAGCGGGGGAAATCAGAGGGGTAGACGAACCATGAGAGACGATGGACTCTGAAAAACAAACTGAGGGTTCTAGAGGGGAGGGGGGTGGGAGGATGGGTTAGCCTGGTGGTGGGTATTGAGGAGGGCACGTTCTGCATGGAGCACTGGGTGTTATGCACAAACAATGAATCATGGAACACTTCATCTAAAACTAATGATGTAATGTATGGGGATTAACATAAGAATAAAAGAAAATTGCAGTTCTCCACAAAAAAAAAAAAAAAGAAAAAAAAAAAAGATTCTCTCTCTCCGTCTCCCTAGGCCCCTCCCCCCATGTGTGGTGGCTTGCTCTTTCTCAAAATAAATAAAATCTTCAAAAAATATATGAATAATTATTATATGAAACTTCTAATTACTTTTATATCACAGAACTTGGATAAGAATCCTGCATATTAGCTCTTAGCTTGCTGACATTTTAATGTCTCCAAACTGTTGTTATTGTGTGGGGATTTTTCTCTGCTCATACTGATTTCATTTAAAATGATGATTTCTATTTATTATACTGTGGGGATATCCTAAATAAAACTTTAGCGTCACCACTTCATATACTCATAATATTTACATTTAGTTGGTTACAGTCTGTCTGAGCTGTAACATTTTGTGGATCCCAACATCATGTAGTCATACTTTCCACAGCAATTGATTGAGAAGATTTCATAATGGCAACAAACCAATGTTGAATACAGAAACATAAATAAAGCTTCATTTTATTCATCAAAATATGGGTTTTTAGATAAGAGAAGAGTATTATGCAATTTTAAGAAGTAAGGTGTTTCTTCACCTTATACAGTAAGTATATGATACGAAGGTTTTTGTCTACATTTTGTGGATAAGAAAATAGAAAGTAGCAGAGCATGAGTAATGTGTCCAGGGCTTCACTGCTAGTGAGAAAAAGGATTCAAACTCAGATCTGCCTGATTCCACATGCATCAGTATGTTGTGTCTCATAGAAATGTGACATGTTACTTAGTAAATCTATGACTAAAACACATTGGCTGTACAGCACCTTACAAACACTGCATTCTCTAGGTAATTGTGTCACCTAGTTTGAGAAGTGGTGCTTTTCACCACTGAGCACTGCATGCTTTATCTGACTATAAATTATCCATTCCAGCTTTACAATAATATACATGGCTCTCACTTCACTGGCTTCTTGTAGCCTGGTAAAAGTGATTCCTTGAGAGCCTGTTTACTTCTTAAACTTTTGAGAAAATCAGAGTATGTCCCTCTGAGCTAGCGTGCTTCCTGTTTTCTGTTTCATCACAGCAGGTTTCATAACATATATTGTAATGCCCCAGTTCCTTACGTCTTTTGCTTAGAAATTAATTGCATCCGAGCAGCAGGCCCATCCCTCACCATTGATTACTTTCCTCCCTCTACATTGTGATTTGTTTCAGTCATGCCTCTCTTTAACTAAGATTTTTGTATTTGTTTTTAAAATTTCTTTTGTTTAGACACACCCTGACAATCAGAGATGCACGTTTACTTTCTCATGGACAGTACGCAGTATATGCTTCTAGTATGGGACATTTTTTTCTTTTCAAATTGGAAGTGCATTATTTTTTACTTATGAAAGTAATTCAAGTAACTAATACAAACAAATTTAAGCTAGAAAATACAAACCCTTCTAACCTCTCATTCTCACTTCCACAGTAAGTAAATGCACATTGGAAACTGGAGAAATAATACTAA
Source organism: Neomonachus schauinslandi (assembly GCF_002201575.2). Taxonomy (NCBI): domain Eukaryota; kingdom Metazoa; phylum Chordata; class Mammalia; order Carnivora; family Phocidae; genus Neomonachus; species Neomonachus schauinslandi. The sequence goes on from NC_058405.1 coordinate 106,997,836, forward strand.
ATTTCCATCTAAAAGTCAATCTTAACACCCACCAAAAATGAGTGCCAGATTCCATAAATCCTGTATTAGTCAGGGCTCAAAGAGAAAAACTGGAACCTCTAGGGTTCAAACAGAAAATTTCTGACACAGATAATGGAAGAGCTGAGAAACCAGATGGAATGGTGAGGCAACCCTGAGATTAGGAACAGTGGGGATCTGTTGCTATCACTCCTCAGACTGGATTGGTAGAATACCAAGTGGGAGGCAGGAGGAGGAGTATATTGGGAGTGGTGATCTTGATGGGAGGAGTGTTTCTTTAATGTCACTGACATTGCTTAGAATTGCTAGCACATGGTTTATTGTTCATATCTAACTATCATCTATCTATCTATCCATCTATCTATATCTATCTATCTATCTATCTATCTATCTATCTATCTATCTATCGAGATTGACTTTTAGTGGTTTCAGTATGGTTTAGAAATTCTCTTCACACAGTGTACCCCCTAATTGCCTGCACCCAGGGAACTGTTCTCACTGCTTTGCCTGCCGGGTGTGTCATTGGCAGAAGGATAATGGGAGTAGGAGGTGTTACCAGTGTCAGGAAGCTGGAGTTATCAGCTGAAAGTTCAGTCATGGAGGGAGTATCATTCATCCAAAGGCACTGCCCTAAAAGAGAGATGGAAGAAAAAAATAATAAACTTGACTTATATCTTCTATCCAATTTTGATTCTCCTACCAGTTCCTTCCTTTGGCAACTTCAGCTGAAAGACAGCTGACATGAATATCTGGGGAATGCAGCCTAGAGGAGTCAGTCCTTCTATAATGAAGAACAAAGTAGAGAAAGAGCAAAGGATGTATTTAAAAGAAAATAGGCAAAAAAAAAAAAAAGAAAGAAAATAGGCAAATGGCCAGTACACTTCAGATACTAGGTATCACCAAGCCTTTTAATATTGTCACTCCAGCAGGAAAATAAATAGTTTTCCTTTAATTAATGGTTAGGTCAATTTTAAATGTTTATTGATCATGTATTGTTTTTATTTTTTTCTGAATTATCTGCTTATACTATTTGTGAATTTTGGGGGGGTGTTGTTTGTGGAATCTTTTAAAATTTTTTGGTAGAATTTCTTTATCCCCTCTATCCACTTTTTAATAACCCTTTGTCACATATATGTGATGATTTTCCCCTTTTTGCCTTTCAACTTTATCCCCCATCCACTTTTTAATAACTCTTTGTCAAACATATGTGATGATTTTCCCCATTTTGCCTTTCAACTTTGTGTTATTTCCATTCAGAAGTTTTAACTTTTATTTTGTCACGTATGTCAATCTTTGCTATTATGTCATTCTTTGAAAGGTCTTCTGCACCCCAATATTATAAAAACTGTCTTGATATGTTCTTTTTGTACTTTGATGGCTTCATTGTTCCTGCTTAATTCCTTAGTCCTTCTGTGATGGGCTTGGGAATAGTGGCAGCTAAAGATTGAAATCAATTTTTTTCAAATAAATATCTAATTTTCTCAATACTGTTTATTAAACACTGTCCTTTCCTCATTTATTTGAGATGTTACCACTGACATACTTAAATTATATTTTAAATAGTAACCTTAAACTACTAATTGCCTTCATTTATAAAGGTAGTAGCTTTAATCTTTACAGTATCAGAAATAATTCCAAATAAGCCCACAAGTCTTGAATCTAATAATATTACATTTAGCTTCATATTTCCATTTTGGATAAACTGGCAAGCACTTTTGTCATTAGCCCTGGATTGCTTTGACTATTTCTTTCTTTATCTTTTCATTCTTGCATAACTGGCCAAGAGGTATAGTTAGTGATGCCTTATCATTTAATATAAATACAATAAAGTTTTGAGTATGAATATGACATTAATTAAACAAAATATTAAAAATTATTATGGTAATTTAAAAGATGTTCACAACAGCTGACATCAGAATTCATGGTGAAAGACTGAAAGCTTTCCTGTAAGATCAAGAATAAAACAGGATGCTAACTTTCACCACTTCTGTTCAGTGTAGTATTAGATGGCTTAGCCAGAATAATTAGACATAATAAAATAAAAGGTATCCAAATTTGAAAGGAAGATGCAAAATTATCTCTGTTCACAGAGGTATGGTCTTTCTTATATGTAGAAAATCCTAAAGATTCCACAGAAAACAAACAAAAAAACACGTTAGAACTAATAAATGAATTCAGCAAAGTTGCAGGACACAAAATCAACACACACAAAAAGGTTGTGTTTCTATACACTAATCAATGAGCAATCTGAAAAGGAAGTTAAAAAATTCTCATTTACATTGTAAAAATAGAAAAAGGAAGTTCTAATTGAATCTACAGATTCAATGCAAACCCTGTCAAAACCCCAATGACACATCTTGCAGAAATTAAAAAACACACCCTAAAATTCTTATAGAATTTCAAGGGACCCCAAAGAGCCAAACAGTTTTGAAGAAGAACAAAGCTGGAGGGCTCACACTTCCTGCTTTTAAAACTTATTACAAAGCTAGAGAAATCAAAAAATATTGTTGTACTAGTATAGAGACAGACATATAGACCAGTAGGACAGAACACAAAGCCCAGAAATAAACCCTTGCATAAATGGACAAATGATCTTTGATACAGTGCCAAGACCACTCAATGGAGAAGGATAGTCTCTTCAACAAATGGTGCTAGAACAACTGGCTACTCACAAGCAAAAAAAAGGCAATTGGACCCTGATCTTACATCATATGCAAAAATTAACTCAAATTGGATCAAAACTTTACATAAGACCTAAAACTCTGAAACTCCTGCAAGAAAATAGAGGGGGAAATCTTCATAACATTGGATTTGCAATGATTTCTTGGACATGACACTAAAAGCGTAGGCAACAAAAGGAAAAAATAGATAAATAACTTCAAAATCTAACATGGCTCTGAATCAAAAGCCACAATCAAAAGAATGAAAGGGCAGCCCATAAAATGGGAGAAAATATTTGTAAATCATATATCTGATATGGAAAACATCCAGAATATATAAAGAATTCCTAAAATGCAACAATAAAAGACAGCCTGATTTAAAAATGGACAAGGGACTTGAATAGATACTTACCCAAAGAAGATATACAAGTGGCCAAAAGGCATGAAAAGATTCTCAACATCACTAGTTCTTAGGGCAATGCAAATCAAAACTACAGTGAGGTACACCCTCACACCCATTAGGAAGGCAAACAAAACAAAACAAAAACAAAATAACAAGTGTTGGTGAGGATGAGGAGAAACTGGAAGGCTTGTGCCCTGTTGATGCAAATGTAAAGGGGTACATATGCTTTAGAAAACAGTATGTAGTTAAAAAAAAAAAAGAATGACCATATGACTTAGCAATTCCACTCCTCAAAGGGATATTTATGCACACATGTTTATAGTACCATTATTCACAATAGCCAAAAGGTGGAAGAACATAAGTGTCCATTGACAGATGAATGCATAAACAAAATGTGGTGTATACATACAATGGAATATTATTTAGTCTTAAAAAGGAAGGAAATTCTGACACATGCTACATACAACATGGATGAAACTTGAGGATATTATGCTAAGTGAAAAGAGCTAGTCACAAAAGGACAAATGCTGTATGATTCCGCTTACATCAAACTCATAGAGACAGAAAGTAGAATGGTAGTTGCCAGGAGCTGGGGGAACAAGGGATGAATAATTATTTTTAAGGAGTAAGAATTTCCAGGGGTGTCTGGGTGGCTCAGTCGGTTAAGCGTCTGCCTTCAGCTCAGGTCATGATCCCAGGATGGAGAGCCTGCTTCTCCCTCTCCCTCTGTCACTCCCCCTGCTTGTGCTCTTCTGCCTCTCAAATAAATAAATAAAATCTTAAAAAAAAACAAACAAGAATTTCCATTTTGCAAGAAGAGGAGAGTTCTGTGGATAAAGAGTGGCAATGGTTGCACAGAAATGTGGGAAGTCATTAATGCCACTGAATTTTACACTTAAAAATGGCTAAGATGGCAAATTTTATGTTACATGTGTCTTACCACAATTTTTAAAAATCAGTATCAATGAAAAGATGTTCACAAATTCTTTGACATTAATCCTATTAAGAAATGGAGCATGTTTCTTTTCCATTTGAAAATACGCTGTTCTTTTTTTTCAAAGATTTTCTTTATTTTAGAGAGAGAGACAGAGATGGAGGGAGAGAGAGTGGGAGCAGGGAGGAGAGGGAGAAGCGTCTCCCCGCTGAGCAGGAAGCCCAACATGGGGCTGGATCCCAGGACCCTGGGATCATGACCTGAGCTGAAGGCAGACACTTAACCTACTGAGCCACCCAGGTGCCCCGAAAATATGCTGTTCTTATTGAGTGTCTTCTAATATACAGTATGCTGCAGAAGTGATGCTGCAAGAGTTTAAAGGCTGGTTTAGAAAAAAGAATAAAGCTTTCCTCAAGCTCTACATCTGGAGACACTCACCCTCGGAACTCTACTGCCATGCTCTGAGAAAGCCCAAGCTGCAAGTAGTGATCATATGTAAAATGCCCTGTACAGCAGTTGGGCCTGTGAGCAATCTTCTGTGATAACACCAGTTCCGCCACTGTGTGAGTGCAGTCGGATGAGAGACCCATCTCTCTTTTGCCCAGTTAACCTCCAGAACCATGAACAATAATATCAGTAAATGCTTGTTGTTTTACACCGTTATGTTTGTGGGGAGTACTATGCAGCATTATACAATTACAACAGTTGCCGAGAGCAGACGTTATGGAATCAGAGGGACTAGTATTTGAATTTCAACCTTCTCACTTATTAGCGATATGTGACCTTAGAATTATCACTTAATTATCTGTAAATTGAGAATAAAAGTACTTCATAAAATGGGTCTGGGTATAAATGAGGTGTATGTAAAATACCCCTTACTGTACCTGGAGAATAATAAACTCTCAATATTTTACAATAGTGGTCAATATTGCTGTTACTGCCATTACTATAAAACCTGGAATTCATCCTCATTAAAATAATTTACATGTGCATTTCTGTTAAAACTCCCCTTTATTAATCAAAGGAATTTAATATTTCTAATAATCTTATCTCCCCAGTTTAGGTTAGATCCCATTCTAGTTTTGAAGACAGGATTTTCAAATAATATAATTTTTCTACATTTGGAAATCACAGAACTAAGTTAGCTTTTATAGATTCGGTCTCTATTTCTTGCAGGATGTTTAGAAATTCTTGGATGTCTGAATTTTCCAAAAAAGCAATGAATTGCTTTGTGGCAACCCAAACTTCATTAGCAAAATCTTATTCCTCTTAGCATTAAACTTTAATATATAATCAGAGCTTCATTCGTTTAAAAATATTCACTGGATATCCATTTAAATTAAGAGCAGGGAGAAAAGAAAGGTTTTCTTTAGAGCAGTTGCATTATTGAATGCCTGGAACATTATCAATTTCATATTTTTTGAAGGCTTGTAAACTACAGAGCTACTGAAGTTATTGCCAAGTATATAGAAACTGTCTTTGTAAACAAAATCTCTGGAGATTGAGGAGTCTCTCTCTGAAGCCCAATGCAGTGCAATGTGATGCAAATGGATCTCTTTCTTTCTACCTCTTCTGTTAAAATATGAGATGGTTACAACCACTTTCTTTACAAGTGGAGAAAATCATTTATAAGGAATTCAACTATAAAAAGTGTAATCACCAGCAAATTTTTCTTTAGCATAGGAAGCACTATTTTCTAGTTTCCTGCTGATGATAAAAGACTAGAATTGAAACACTACTGTTTCTGTGCAGTTATAGAAGATGTTATGCTTAAAAATCCTATTAAATATGCCTGGGGATTGTGTACATTAAATGAGTTTGCACTGTTCCTTATACCTCTCAGACTTCTATGTCAAATTTTTAACACGTAAAGGATTCTTTATTATCTGATCTCAAATGAGGGGCCTCAGCGTCATTGCATGATAATTCTATTTTTGTTTCAATATTAGAGTTGAGAGTATATGCCATAGTAAGGGAACAAGGAAGTTCCATTTACATTTCAAAGGTAATATTTGCAAACTCAAAGACAGTGAAAAGAGAAAAATGGCTTAGGAGGTGTATTCATCCTAATAGCATTTATGTAAGCCTGGTGGAACACATTTACCTTTAAGAGCACATAAAGGCTTTGCAAACATCTGTAAATCTGGAAGCTCTTGTTATTTTTTGACAGTGATATGTGAATGATAAACCTCTGCTATGTAAGAAATTTTGAGGCTAGAATAAACTCTCAACCTTTAGAAAGCCATCCTTTGTTGATATCTTTTGCTGTCACTAATGTGCTGCCTATTACGTGGGCTAAATTTCTCCTCGAAATATGGCAGTCCCATGTTATCTCTGCTCAGCTCATTCACCACCATCTAATTAACAGCCATTCTTCACTTTTCAGGCCTTTTCATATGTATGTTGGTTTCTATAGCACAGCCCCACACAGTCAGCAACCCAGTAGCAATGATCAAGAGAAGGGTTCCAACAGCTGCTGTGAAAAATCCTGATGCCAGTTAGCTTACTGTCTGTCTTTCCCCCACCCTCCGCCACAGCACCGGATGAAGACCCCGTCCAGCCTTTATTTGACAGTCCTGGTCATGCTTGTGGTCTTTTAGGAAACACAAACCACTATTCCCTTTCCATTCGACTTGGAAAGGGGATATTTGAGAAAGGGAAGGGAAAGGCTATGATCAAAAGATACACAAGATAAGAGAGAACTGCTGTCTCAAATCCATAGCATTTATAATCTTTAGCATTGCCTTTAAACATTAGATTGCTGCAATGATTATTATTCAAAAGAACGATTTTGAATATCTCAGCTTGCTGTAGAATAACACAGTCTTTTCCATTCTTTTTTTTTTTTTTTTGAGAGAGAGAAAGAGAAAGTTTGAGATTGGGGGGGCGAGGGAGGCTGTGCAAAGAGAGCGAGAGAATCTTAAGCAGGCTCCATGCACAGCACGGAGCCCGACTTGGGGCTCCATATCACAACCTTGAGATCATGACCTGAGCTGAAATCAAGAGTCAGACGCTTAACCGACTGAGCCACCCAGGCACCCCTCCAGTCTTTTTTTTAATAACAGATTTTGGAATATTCCTGAAAGTCCTTCTAAATGCTAAGAGAACAAACAAAAATATAGTCAAGATTGTGCTTAACAATTTTTTGGTGATTAGTAGGTTAGTTTTATATGATTTAAATTAATTGCAGGGTTATATTTTTTAATCTATTAATGGTTTTGTAAATGGAGGCTGCTGGTATAATTAAAGTTTTTTTTAGTATATTTTGTGTTTATTTCAAACAGAGCTGGAAAAGTCTGTGTTAATACCGCTATAGTCCAATCCACCTGCACAGCCCCTGAGATTTAGCAGATTTTTCCTTTTACTATAGGAGTGCCTAGTCAGAGAAACGGTTTCATTACATATGTAGGCTTTCACAATACTATATTCAATGTGACCAAAGGACACAAGACCAGATGTTCATCTTCATTTCTCAAGAGAGCAAACCTTAATTCCACATAAATCTCATAAAGTTAGGGAGAAAAATTTCCACTCCTCTGTACTACTACCTCAGAGGTATGGGGTGTTATAATAGCTCTCAAAGTCTCAAAAACATGATATACCCTAACTCCCTGATTAGGAGCGCCAAACTATGTCATTTTCGCTTCTGTTTCTGCATTCAGCACATATTTATTAAATTTCCCATGCAGCAAGATCAGTGTCTCAAATCCAAGGAGTCCGTGATTTAAAAAAAAAAAAAAATGCGTAATTCTCATTGTTGAGCATTTTATGATCTAATGAATTTTCTAATAGTTTTGGTTTCTAGGGTCTAGTTCCTCTCACTTTTTAAAAGGTTGTTGTTATTTACAGGTACATAAATGATAAATGAATATTGATTTTTAAAATCTAAACCAAAAAGAAGTGTATGTTGTAAACACTAAATATTCCCTCCTAATTTGAGCTACTCCCAATCCCACATCCTTCCTTTCTCCAAAGTCAACCTCTATTAACATTTTGGTATATTCCACCAGTTTTGTCCTACATGTTTACATATCTAGTATTAGGGATTGGATTTAAAACGGACTTTTCTAGGTCTTAAAATTTTAACTGAGGACTCAGTGTCAGTTGTTTCAAAGCTGAGACAACGCCAATTAAGAAAACATTGCAAGTTTTAATAGTAAACTATTAGGCCATCCCAAGGGGATCATCTTTAGATATGTACAAGCATGTATCAAAAGGCATGTAGAAATGAACCAAGTTTTTTGGTTTATTATTTTAAAAAAGCAGTAAAGTCAATTATACAGGACATTACAAGATTCTAATGCCCTCCTTAGGACCCAGCTCCTGCCGTGTACCAGTGTGGAATCGTCAAAGCTATATCAAGCTAAATGGTTGACTTGTTTTCAGTTAGGTGGTAGGTTCTATTCCTTCTCCTTTCCCCAAGAGAAGAAAACAGGAAACATTTCACAGCACACCAAATCCTCCTGTAAAGAAATTCTTATTTTCCAATTTCTTTAGCAACCTAATGGATTCTTAGTGTTCTTTTATGTTTGAAGGGTAAAGGATAGGCTAATTCTGGCAGAACTGAGATAAGCACTTGCAAAACTTGGACTTTGTCTTAGAGTTTGAGAATATGGACTGATGAGAAGTTTGAAATTTCAAAATATAAATCCTGGTTAGAATTGCTTGAGAGGGAGAGACTCCAAAGAGATATAGGTTTACTACACACAAAGACATGGCAAAGATATGTATTTGCCAGATGTGTGTCTTGCTGCAAGAAGGAAGATATGGATATCTTAAACAGATTCCCTCTGCATATATCCCCTACAGAGGGATGGAACGCAGGAATTCAGTGGCTGAGGAAATGGAGAAATGGTTAGGTAGAGGACATGTTGCTGTCCCAACGGTTTATATAAATAAACCCCTTAAGAAAATAAATGAGCATTTGTCAATATAATGCATATATGGCCCCCACGCCAGACTGTACTCTTATAGTAAATTCAGACGATATCTCTCCCTTACCTCTTCTCCCTTTTCAGTTTCTACACGAGCCAGGGGCAGCATGAGTGAGGGCAGTAGAAGAACAAGGTGGTGAAAGTTGAAGACCTAAAGGTTTAACTTTCCTATTGTAGGCTTATAAAATTGAGGCACGCTCAAATTGGGTTGAAAAAATATGTAAATTTAATGAAAGATAGGAGCTTTGCCATTAGGTAAGACTAGGTATTTTAATAAAGAGATATGGGTTATTTATGACTCCCTAGAGTAGTTCAGAAGGACTATCGGGTTGCCAAGTATTATATCCAAGAGAAGGGATTATAAGATGATGAGTGGGTTTAGAGAGGTAGGGTCAAGTATAATTAAATTTGTTTTATATTCTGTTGATTCCAGAACATTCAGTAAACCAATTACATAAATAAGATGACTATCCATTTAGTTTGGGTATTTGGGGCAGAAGATCATTAGATATTATATCATTATATATATATATATATATATATTATATCATAGATATCATTATATATAAATAAGATACATTAAATAATATATACAGTATAATCTAATAATATTTTATATAGTAATATCTAATGGTATTATATAATGATATATATCAATCTAATATTTATCTAATGTATATTATTAAATCTAATATGTATAAGATTAAATACATATGTAAGGTTATATATATATGTATATATATATATACACACACACTTTATTTTCTTTTGTGAACGATTATAATTATTTTTGGAAATAGTTGCAACTCAATAAAATCCAGTTTACCTCATTCTTCAGTGCTTTCCAGCATTCAATAGTATTCAGGTCAGAGGGCATGCCTTCAACTGCAAGTAAGAGAAAACCAACTCAGGGGCGCCTGGGTGGCTCAGTCGGTTGGGCGACTGCCTTCGGCTCAGGTTATGATCCTGGAGTCCCGGGATCGAGTTCCGCATCGGGCTCCCTGCTTGGCAGAGAGTCTGCTTCTCCCTCTGACCCTCCCCCTCTCATGCTCTCTCTCTCTCTCATTCTCTCTCTCAAATAAATAAATAAAATATTTAAAAAAAAAGAGAGAGAGAAAACCAACTCAGAATGGGTTAAACAATAAGAAGAAAATGTATTATGTCACAGAAGAGGATCCACAGGGAAGGCAACCCAAAGACTGATGGACTTGTCAGCTCACTCACACTCTTTTCATCTGCCTGCTGTGCCACGTTAGCACGGTGGTGCAATGAATGGTGTGGCAGCCAAGTCCGCCCCAGGCATCACACCAAACTGCACAATGCCTCGCAGAAAACCGCCCCTTCTTGTGTGTCTTCTTTTTGCAGTTCATGAGAGCTTTCCTAGAAACCCCTCACTGGACCTCTCTTCATTTCCCAACCGCTCCTAAACCAATTGCTAGTACAGTGAATAGAATTACCTTGTTTAACTTCGAGTAGTCAGGACTGATCATTATGTTGAGGAAAGGGATTACCTTCTCTGTCCAAAAGGCTGTAGGGAAGGAGCTGGAGGACTAAAAAAAAAAAAAAAAAAAAAAAATAGAGCTCTGCCAGCAATGAAAAAAAAATGAAATACTGTTAAGAATACTGTGAGAGGGACGCCTGGGGGGTGGCTCAGTCGGTTAAGCGTCTGCCTTCGGCTCAGGTCGTGATCCCAGAGTCCTGGGATCGAGTCCCGCATCCGGCTCCCTGCTCCGCAGGGAGCCTGCTTCTCCCTCTGCCTCTGTCTCTCTCTCTGTCTCTCATGAATAAATAAATAAAATCTTTAAAAAAAAAAAAAAAAAGAATACTGTGAGAAAGGTACTGGCAATAATGTATGGTTCACTCAGACTGGATGATTTGAAGAGAGTTAACTACCGGCACTACCTACAAAAGTGTGATGGGGTTTAAGAAAACAAACAAGGCATACTGCGGAATCTTGTGGCTCACAGTAGCATGGAGCTGTGCTATCTCTAGGCCTGAGGAAGTGAGCAGAAGGAATGTTTACTAGAAACCAGGGTGGTATCTAACTGAGGCTTTTATTAGACAGCAGCTTGCCATGGAGGAAGTCAAATATCCCAACCTTACTTTAGTTCATCTTCTGATTATTTACTGATGAGACCCAAACAAAAGCAGAAGTCCAGAAGATCTGTGGTTGTAGTCCAATAGCATTTATCTTCCCAGGTCCAGAGCAGCCTGGAGATGGGTGGAGAGGAAATCTAGAAGAGAATTGGAAAATATTCAACACAGATATCAGTCCTGGTAATTATTATTATAAGTTACGTAAATGCTCACATATAAGTTAGTGTATGTCATATACAGTGTCTGCTATAGTATTTATGTACAATTTATTAAAAAATATGTTCAATTGTTAACTATTATAAAATTGTAGCAATTACATTTTTTATATATATGTGAGTATTTCTTCAACAGTGGATTTGCTGAAACAAAGAGTAGGCAAATTTCAAATATTGCCGAATTGTCATTTAAAAATGCTAAACCAATTCATATTCCCTCCATTTATTTATTATTTATTTATTTATTTTTATATTCCCTCCATTTTTAAATCTTGTCAAGATGAGGTTAAATATTATTCCTAAATGGATGAGTAAAACATTATGTACATTGTTAGCTTTTATTTACATTATAATCCAGGTTGATTTTTTTTTTCATATTATATAGAGGTTCATCATTTTTTCATTTGGCTACTTCTGATCTTTTTACTTAATGTATTATCTGCTTATATCTTTTGACCAGATTTTACAGGATTTGTTTTTCTATGTCACATACATTATCTTTACGTTATATATATTTATCCCCAATATCTTATTTCATGTTTTTTTTTCTGTTTATTCTTATCTCTTTATGAAAATTTTTTCAGAAATTTTAATTTTTTTATTGAGGCATAATTGACACATAGTATTGTGTTAGCTTCATGTATGCAACAGAAATATTAATTTCCATGTAGTCAAGTCTGTCAGTCTGTCACTTTCTAGTTGATTTGTTTTGTTGCTTAGGAAATTTCTTCTCCTCCAAAAAATTTTATAAAACTATTCTTTCATATTTGGCAGTTTACAAATAATTTTAACCGTTAGCTCTCTAATTCTTATGAGTTAATTTTTGTTTTTTATGTATAATATAAAATGGACAACTAATGGTTTCCCCTAAAGGATAATCAATTAATGTACATCAATATAATTTATAATTTCCACACATGTTTGAAAAGCTACTTTTTTATGAATCTGTTTCTGGCCATTTATTATTTTTCACTGTTCTATTTGTCTACTTCTATGCCCATGTTAAAAGTTTGATTGCTGCATCTTTATAGAATGTAATCATGTTATATGAAAGAATTATCTAGGGGTGCCTCAGTGGCTCAGTTGGCTAAGTGCCCAATTCTTGACTTTGGCTCAGGTCATGATCACAGGGTCTTGAGATCCAGCTCCGGGTCCTGAGATCCAGCCCCAGGTCAGGCTCTCCGTGCAAAGGGGAATCTGCTTAACATTCTCTCTCTTCCTCTCTCTATGCCCCTCCCCATGCTTGTGCACGTGCTCTCTCTTGTCTAAAAAATAAACAAATCTTTAAAAAAAAGAATTATCTAAATTTTGTCATCAATTTTTCATAATTTTCTTGGATATTGTTATGAAATTGCACTCTTAAGTAGACATAAAGATAAATTTTCAAGTCCTATAATAATACTATTAAATTTTTTAAATACAGTTTGTATTAAATTTATTAGTTATTTAAAATACAGTTGGCACTTTTACATTTATTCTGGCACTTGGTTTATGTAAGTCTTCCCTCATGTCTTTGATAAACTTTACAGTATTTTTTTCCTCTAAAGGCTTGCACATTTTCTGTTTAGTATTTTGTTAAATCTGTAACATGTTTTCTTACCCTTTGAAGTGGCATCTTTTTCCCTATTATATTCCTTTACTAGTTCTGGCTGATATATATACATAAATGTTTGGATATTTTATTTAGTTTTTACCTAGCTTTTTAATTGACTGTAATTGTTTTAGTTATATTTTACCTGATTCTTTTGAATTTTCTTAAAGAAAATTCTATAATCTTTAAATAATAATTCCATTGTCATATTTTTAAAAACGTTTGCTAATCTCATTTGTTTTCTTTCTAAATGCTTATTTCTCTCATATATATTTTTTTAGTTTTGGCTGTTATCTGTAGTACAGCATTACAGTGGTGATGGACAGACATTTCTGCTTTTCATTAATAAAATTATTTTGGTAATTCTCTATTACTATAGATTTTTATTTTTAAAAAGTTGTATTACTTATTAAATAAAAAAAGATATCCTCCTAAGCTTAATTTGCTAAAATGTAGTTTTTATGTTACTATATCCTTAAGCATTCCCAACTGCACTACTTTCAAGAGCGATGCAATCACCTCCATGTCTAGACTTCAGTTATTTACAAAATATCAGATGCCAGAAAGGGTTGCATTACAATAATAAAATAAAATAATAACAAAAATTAAAATGACTAATATATATTGAGGTGTCGTTCTAGGAATTTTATGTGTATTAGCACATTCAATCCTTACAACTGCTCCAAAAAATAGATACTCTTATTACCTTCGTCTCTTAGATAGGGCACACAGGAACAGGAATGTAATACTGTAAGAAAGTGTTAGTGATGGGAAATGGTTTCCAGAATTCTGGCTCTACCCACCATGCCCTTAGACACCAGTTTGCTGTATACACTGTTAACTAATTAAAAAGTTGAGGGTAGAGCTTTCCCAAATTATCTTTTTTTATTTTCTGAATATTAAAATGACCCATTTGTTTTCCTTTGACCAATACTCAGGAAAGCCTTTTTAAAGAGCCAAGCTAATCATTGTCAGAGATTTATTTTGCACAACCTGGATTAGTTTTATGACTTCTATTTTGGAAAGACTTTACTAGAGTTCAGATTAGAAGTGTAAATTTCCCTTCACCTCATGCTCTGTCAAGTTGCAAAACAATCAGATAGCTTCTGGCCACCTGGAAATCCTTCATAGATTGATCCACATAAAATTTTCTGTATTTGACTATTTTGATGATTAATATTACCTTATGTGAATATATAACCACTTTAAGGCTTAAGAATAAGACCTTTTATGTAAGCCTACTTGATTAAAAAAGAATATCATGTACTCCACAGATCACTTGTGAAAAAAGATGGCAAACAATGGATCTCAGTGTGTACATATAACCAGATAATCACATGCAGTCTTTTTAGAGAGAAAGGAAAGAAAATAACTGCCATGTATTAAGTGCTCATCTGTTATGGGAATGGTAATAAGTGCCTTTAGAAACATGTCTTATATTTGTGTCCTCAAAACTCCATGAAAATACTCCTTATCCCCATTTTTTACATGAAGAAATTGAGTTTGCAGTTATGTCTGAAAATATTGTACCGTAAGTTACACTTGCTATACTTTCATTCTTAAAGTATATCACTCTTAAAACATCTGTATCTAGAAGTCAACTCACATACTCTCTTTTGCTTTAGGAGGTTCTTACCTAGTATATCTTCCACTGTATAATCTGACCTTACAGCCAAAACCTTCTACCACGACAAATTCAAATGTTACCAAATTAGGGGAGCCTCTGAATTTAATTCAGTAGCATAAATCTGGGAATAACTAGTTGGTTACTTACAATGTCTTTTATCAAAAATAAAAATAATAATTCTCTGTACATTTGCATAGTGTTATAATAGGCTATTCAATGACTTGGATCAATTTTTTTTTAATACTCTCTAAATGGTAGGTCTAGAGTCCTGAGACTTTAAAATTGTAGTATACTACCCTGTCTCCTCTAGTACTGTTAATGGTCAAACTTTGGGTCCATGACATCCCTAGCCATGAGAAGCCAACCATCACAGTATTCAGAGTATTAACCTTAACATTTTAACCTTATGGGGTGATAACTAAATCCCATTTTAACCAACCAACCAACCCTTGGAATTTTCCACTCCAGGGACTGGATGGAAAGAAGTAACTGAAGTACCTCCATAGAGACTAATAACCAAATAATACATACAATTCCATATCTCTTCAGGGTCTTTGGTAGAATGACCCAGTTTATGAAGACCAGGGTATTTGAAGAACTATTTCCCACTATCGTGAAATGCACATCCTTTCTTTGCGTATCTCTCTTTGAATGTTATGGGATCCCTCGGATAAATGCAAATCCTGCCATATATGTGTGTTTTATAAATGTTGGTCAAATAAATGAGTTAAAAGACAATCGAAACACAGTTTTGCAAATTCCTAATCACATGCACTCTAGTGAGAAATTGAACATGTAACCCTTAGTCCTGCCATCCTTTTCTAGCAGAATCTGGTATAAAAGTGGAGTGGAATCTCACTTATATCTGGCAATTGGTACATATTTCCTACGAAATGGGTCTCATAATCTAGTTGTAGATAAAATTCCTCTAAAGTGTCAGGGCTGTGGATGTGCAAGACCCAATAGAACAGCTGTCAGACATGATCTCTCTTCAGATAAACTAAATCACTTATAAATAACTTCAAATTTTTGATTTTTGTAACAGAGGTTGGTCTAAAATAATTGGAATATAATTAGTCTTGGAGTATAGAGATTTAAAATCTTGTTATATATTTATCACCAACTAAATAGTTAATACTGGTGAAATAATTAAACTATTCAAATTCCCTCATGTTAAAATTAGGAGACTGGGCTCTGATCTTTAGGATATCTGTAGCTTTGAAACATTATGATTATGAGAGCATGTGCCTTCGATTCAAATAATTATATACTTCCAAGATTGTAGTGTTTTGATTTTATGGCATATTGTTAGTTTACAGCTACTATGAGAACAGATTTTTGATAAAGAGCATAACATCTACATACAACACTTTCTGAGGAAATAAAAAATTTTTTTTAGATTTTATTTATTTATTTTAGAGAGAGAGCGTGCCCGTTGGGAGAGGAGCAGAGGGTGAGGGAGACGGAGGGTGAAAGAATCTCAAGCAGGCTCCATGCTGAGTACAGAGCCAGATGCCAGGCTTGATGTGGGGCTCCATACGGGGCTCTATCTAATGACGCTGAGGTCATGACCTGAGGCAAAACCAAGAGTTGGACGTTTAACCAACTGAGCCACCCAGGTGCTCCATGGAAATACAATTAATTTTATGGCCATCTACTATACAATAATGTTTTTGGAAATGTAATTTTGCATAAAGTATATCGTGCATACAGTAACAAAGTGCCTGTGTTTGAAAAACAATATTTTATGTAGTTTTTTTGCCTTATACATTGTGTGAGGGTGCACCATATTTTTGACCAAATTGATAAAAGTGCCACTCAC
This sequence comes from Neomonachus schauinslandi, assembly GCF_002201575.2. NCBI lineage: Eukaryota > Metazoa > Chordata > Mammalia > Carnivora > Phocidae > Neomonachus > Neomonachus schauinslandi. The sequence continues at coordinate 107,014,137 of NC_058405.1, forward strand.
ACCTGCTTGCACATTCCAGCCATATGTCTTCTATTGTCAGTGACTGTCTCTGAAGGTAATAAATATATATATGTGTGTGTGTGTGTGTATATATATATATAAAGTGTATCAATCAAATAATTACCTAAGTATGCTATTAAAACTAAATGAAGTCATCTCTCACTTATGCTTAGGGAGACACATGGCTGCACATTCCTTCTATCCATTGAGGCAACTTGGCAAAATAACATTTCATTGCATGGCCATATTATCAGAGGAACTTTTAAATGGGTAAATAAGATATTTTTAAAAACTTACCATAAGAAAGGATGACCTAGATGCTTTGTCTCCTGGCTTTTACAGGAAGTGTATAATATTACATTTAGCTAACAGAAGATAAGATGAAGTTGACAAACTAAATATGACAAAGGCAAACACAATCTCTGTAGTCTTTTAAGATATATATGCTACCACAGCAAAGCAAGAAGTGAGCCTTTCTAAGCAGCTTCCAAGACTATTCTGTCATATTACTGTGGTTATGAGTCTTTTTATCTCATGAAGAGGGCATGGCATACTTGAAATCTATTTTGTATCTGAATAGATGATAGTTTTCTAAAAGGTTAATTGTTACAAAAAAGGGAAGAAATTGAGTCTTAGGTAACCACTGTTTTCTCAATTGTTGCATGAAAATTTTTTCCTCTATTAAAGGAAGTCAGACTAAACCTTTTACTCTCTTCAAATCAATTTCTTGGTTGATATTTTAAATTCATGTTACACAATGTGTTTCTCTTTGTTGTATTTATTTATTTTTATTTTTATTTTTTTTTAAGATTTTATTTATTTGTCAGAGAGAGAGACAGAACACAAGCAGGGGGAGAGGCAGGCAGAGAGAGAAGCAGGCTCCCCGCCGAGCAAGGAGCCCGATGTGGGACTCAATCCCAGGACCCTGGGATCATGACCTGAGCCGAAGGCAGCCGCTTAACTGACTGAGCCACCCAGGCGTCCCTGTTGTATTTATTTTGACCTTCACAATAGTTACGTAGGTGATGTATTAATGCACCTGCTTTAAAAATGAAGAAATTGAATCTAAGAGTATATGGGACATGTCAAAACACAACTTGTTAGAGCTATCACTGAGTTGTTTCATGTTGGAAGAGGAGGAATATGAGTATATTACAAATACTCATGAAAAAGTCTAAAAGTTCTACAGATGTTGTCATGCTGAAATCTGTTTGCACTTGTGCTCCATAATTCTAAAACTAAAAAACAATGTTTTCTTCATTTTGCATCATTTTACTCAATTGTCAAACCCTTAAGAGTCGCTTGCTCTTTATAAGGTCATATTGTAGCGTCCTGTGGTTATAAAGATGAACAAAATATCATCAGTCTGCCAAGAAGCTAAAACTGAAATCTCAATTTACATTATTTCTACATATGCTGTTTGGTTTTATCCTACCAAAAACACATTGTCCTCATTGAAAAAATGAGAAAACTAAGATTCAGGGAAGATAATTAAATTCTCTACTGTCTTTTAACTGTTAAATCCAGAATCAAGAATCATAATTTGAATGTCTGTCCTTTTTATGGGTGAATATACTTTCTACTATGTAATTCACTTCCCTTAGATTGTTGACATTACAGATATTTATAAAATATATTGGTTTTATATATAAACTTCTTTTTAAGAAAATGCAACAAACGAAATACCATTTTAGCCCCTCCCCCCATAAAAAGGAGGAACCAAGATTAAGAATTAATTTTATAAAAGATTAAAAACAATTAGGGGCACCTGGGTGGCTCAGTTGGTTAAGCAACTGCCTTTGGCTCGGGTCATGATCCCGGGGTCCTGGGATCGAGTCCCGCATCGGACTCCCTTCTCCTTCTCCCTCTCCCTCTGTCGCTCCCCCTGCTCCTGCTCTCTCTGTGTCAAATAAATAAATAAAATCTTTTAAATTAAAAAAAAGAGAATTAGTTCATCCAGAATGAACTAAGGATTTAAAATATCTATTTAATTAAATTTGGCTTGAGTTTATCGAGATTTTATTTAAGGAATCAAATATAATAAATAATATTAATAGTCAATAAATAATGAATTTTGTTGAGTATTATGTCTAAGAACTGTGACATTTATTGGGTGGGGTGCAAAGGGATAAAGAAATACAATAAAAACTTATACTAACTTAAAGAAGCAGTTGCGCTACATTGAATATTTTGCACAATTCAACAAATCTTGACTGTTAGTTGTATTTTTATGGCATTGTATGAATTTCATCAGTAGAAGTAAATTTCTTAGGAGGCCACTTTGGTATGCAAAAATTATTACTATTAGAGAGCAGTACATATTAAACTTATTTTTTTTCATCTCACTCCATATTTTTTATTCAGTATTTTTCATGTTGCTATTTCTTTCGCATTTCCATAAAAATTTAAGTTCTTTACATTAACAGGTTTTCCCTCTTGTGAATTCTTTGGTGTTGATGAAGGTGTGAACTCTGACTGAAGGCTCTCCCACACTCACTGCATTCATAGGGTTTCTCTCCAGTGTGGATTCTCAGGTGTCGAATGAGGTGTGAGCTCACTCTGAAGGTTTTCCCACATTCACTACATTCATAGGGTTTCTCTCTGGTGTGAATTCTCTGATGCAGGATAAGATGTGAGTTCAGGCTGAATGCTCTCCCACATTCCTTGCATTCAAAGGGTCTTTCCCCAGTGTGAATTCTCTGGTGTCTAATAAGATCGGCGCTCCCCCCAAAGCCTTTCCCACATTCATTACATTCAAAGGGCCTCTCTCCAGTGTGGATTCTCTGATGCCTGATAAGCTTTGAGCTGTGTCTGAAAGCTTTCCCACACTCATTACACTGGTGGGTTTTCTCCCCACTAAAAATTGCTGCATGTTTAATAAGATTTGGGCTCTTGAGAGATGTTCCATATTGGTGAATTTTTTCTCTGGCGTAAATTCTTTGATGCTTAATAAAATCTGGATTCCATTTGAAACTTTGGTCATAGGTACTGTGTTTACAAGATTTCTGGTGTGTCAATTCACTTGAATTCAGGTTTAAGCTTCCCTCACAACCATCATGGCTAGTGTCACCTGTCAGTGTATTTTTGTGGGTAAGGATTTTACTAAAACCTCCATCCTGAGCAGATGATGGTCTCTGAGACCCTCCTGATTCTTTTTCCCATTTCCTCTTTAACCTGCCTGCAGACTTACAGATGTCTTGAGGCTCAGCAGATCCTTCTGACATGAATCCTGATATTCTTCTTGATAGAATCCTCCGTGATGCCATTTCTTCATAAATGTCCAACTTTGGCATGGATCCATTGTTTTCACTCTCATTATCACCATCCAGCAGAAGGGGTGCTGAAGAACCATGAAGGGTCTTGGGGTCCACTGGCTACAACTGGACACTAAGTGCTGGTCCAGGAGGTACCATCTTTCTCCTGAATATCTCTTGTCCATGTGCATGGACTGGAACCTGGACTACTGCTTCATCAGTGCCTCTCTCCAAATCTTCCAGTATGGTAACCACCTCCTCTCCACTCTCTGGGTCATGTTCCTGTACCCAGGCCTGCAGCTTCTCGGGCAGGATGGTCAGGAACTGCTCTAGCACCAGCAGCTCCAGGATCTGCTCCTTCGTGTGGGTCTCGGGCTGTAGCCACTGATGGCAGAGCTCCCGGAGCCGGCTCAGTGCCTCTAGCGGTCCAGGGGAATCCTGGTAGCAGAACTGCCTGAAAAGTTGCCGGCAGAGCTCCTGCCTGAGGGGATCGCTTCTCTGGAAGCAAGTGTCCTGCCTCCAGACAAAATCTTCCTCTTCTATCTTCACTATCAGAAGTCCTTCATTCTCCTGAAGGTTCTGAGCTGTAGCTTTCTTTGATTCTGTTGTCATTTTTGGATGAAATGTATTATCGGAAACCCACTTCTGCTTTGTGAACGGTCTTATTTAGTTTCAAGGGCTCTTCTCTCCTACAGGGTGGTTCCGATCGGACACTTCTAAACTTATTTTTTAAAAGGGAGTAGGTGACCTTATCTTTAACTGTGGGCATAGCTTTCTCTGTAGCTTTTTCTGATGATTGAATTTAGATGGTTATTAGAGCAAAGAACATATTGTCTGACCTTCTCAGTTCTCTTTCTTGACCTTTTCTTTTCTTTTTTTAAATTTTTTTCTTTTTAGATTTTATTTATTTATTTGAGAGAGAGACAGAGATAGTGAGAGAGAGCACAAGTGGGGAGGAGAGGGAGAAGCAGGCTCCCCATAGAGCAAGAAGCCTGATGTGGGGCTTGATCCCAGGACCCCGGATCATGACCTGAGCCGAAGGCAGACGCTTAACTGACTGAGCCACCCAGGAGCCCGACCTCTTCTTTTCTTTTAAACTTTTCATATAAAATGTAATCTGGGCATAGGGTGAAGAAGAAATTCCAGTACCTTCACCTTAACTAAAAACTCTTATTGTAATGGAAGTGAATAAATCCAGTACTGTTGACATTGTCTTTCTAATGACATATATCTCTCCATGTGGAAACTGTAGAATCCATATTAAGTCACAGTGGTTAGATATCTCAGTAAATTATGTGCCATCTATTGGAGTACTGTAGTTACTGCCAGAATTCATCATGATATTAAGACAAAAAGTTTAAGTAAACACCTTTAGAAACCAAGTGACAAACAAATATTATTTATTAATATTATGTGAGGCACTGTGGAGACTATAAAGAACTATAAGGCCAAATCTTGTCCTTCAAGAAACTTAGAGTCATTTTTCCAGGGACAATGAAACTGTGTAATTATTATTTTTTTTTTAAAGATTTTTTATTTATTTATTTGAGAGAGAGAGAATGAGAGACAGAGAGCATGAGAGGGAGGAGGATCAGAGGGAGAAGCAGACTCCCTGCCGAACAGGGAGCCCGATGCGGGACTCGATCCCGGGACTCCAGGATCATGACCTGAGCCAAAGGCAGTCGCTTAACCAACTGAGCCACCCAGGTGCCCGAAACTGTGTAATTATTTCCAAAAACAGCTGCCACTTCACTCCTGTAAGCCCATGCCATTCCTCGCCTTGAAAGATGGACTTCATTTCTCTTCCCTTTGATCCTCGCCTGTTTTTGATAGAGAAGCAACAGGTATGATATTCTGGGGCTATGGAGGCCAAGCTTTAAGAGGATTGGCAGCTTCCACTTCTACCTCTTGGAATTCAGGCCCCTGCTAAAGCAAAGTCTAAGGTAGGTTACCGAATGATTCGAGGCTGTGATGCGTCCTGTTGTGTAAGCCAGACTTCCTTACACTTATCATCTTCTATATTCTCGGGATCAGCTGAGCTTAAATCCCGTCCAAGAGATGAAATGTTTATCTGCACCTTTTCTACTGTTATCCTTTATATGAAACTAAAAGCACTGAAAATTGATTTAAAAATCACTCTCTCTTTCATTAATATATGATAATAGCATCAGGTCCCTGAGTACCTCTATATCCTATATCAAAGTCTCTTTTTAAAATGTGTATCTTTTCCCCTTTTTAAATAAAATTTCTCCCTAATTCTGTAATCTAGGAAGCTCCAATTATCAGAGGTATATATGTAGAGGTCCAGGTCTTTGAAGTTAATACCCCAATCTAATAAAAACTCAAGTTTTTAACACTCAAATTTTGACCCCCATTTTCAAATGCAACAAAAATTTGTCTTAAGAAAAGCCAAAATATATCCATTGTAACTCCAATTTAAGGATACAGCTTATAGTAAAGCAGTTTAAATATGGAAGAATTCAGAGAGCACTGTACTCACACACTGTACTTCTGTCTTCTAGAAGAAGCACATCATTCAACAAAGGATGATAAGAAAATTCACTGTGATGAGTTAAGGGAACATACATAAGATGGTATCAGAGGTGGGGTAGAAATGGCAGAATAGGATGTAAATCTTACATGTTTTGGACAAGAAGAAATAAAACAAACAAATAAAGGGCTTCAAATACCAGGGAAAATTACATATAATAAGCTAATTTTAAAAGTATATCCAACACAATAGGTTGACATCAAAGGCTGTTATTTAAAGCTATTCAGTCAAATGATACCTAAAGGTATTAATTGCATTATAAAAGACAGTATTATATTGATAACTACCCAAACATAGGTACAAATCTTTGAAAATATTAAAATAATTTTTTAAATTAAAAAAGCAACACAGAAATAAATAACATAATAAACAGAAAAATATGAAAGATGATAAGACAGAATTAAGGATAAAATTTCCAATTAAATAATAAACATAAATGTGCTTAACTCACATATTAAAAATTTGTGAATGCTAAATTAATGAATGAAAATTTGATGAGGTATAAGATACGTCTCCTCAAGAATTTTTTTTTAATTAATAGCAGGGAAAAATGCTATCTGTAGAGTAGGGAAACCTGGAAAATGCTACATTAAACAAATGAATAAGTTAACACTACCAATAATCAGCCAAACCCAACATCATGTGGCTCCTTACAAGAATAATTGACAGGGAAAAATATCACATCTAGGGCGCCTGGGTGGCTCAGTTGGTTAAGCGACTGCCTTCGGCTCAGGTCATGATCCTGGAGTCCCGGGATCGAGTCCCGCATCGGGCTCCCTGCTCGGCAGGGAGTCTGCTTCTCCCTCTGACCCTCCTCCCTCTCGTGCTCTCTGTCTCTCATTCTCTGTCTCAAATAAATAAATAAAATCTTTAAAAAAAAAAAAAAAAAAAAAGAAAAATATCACATCTGAGTATCTCTGCTAAAAATGCAGGAATCCAATCGTGAGGAAGGACTGAGCAAACTCCGTTGAGGGAAGCATACAAAACAAAGGGTTACATGTTATATGATCCCATTTCTAGAAGATTATAGTAATGAGAGCAGATAAATTGTTGCCAGGTTAGGATTAAAGGGAAGGGTATAACCTATCAAGGGGTAACACAATGAAGTGTCTGTGTAATCATGGACTGATTTTGTACATTGAATGTGATGATGGTTACTTAAATCTACCCCTGCAATAAAATTTAATAGAACATACAGTGTAATGGAGAAGAAAACTCCATCATTGGACAAAATAAAGATTAAATATTTGTGAATAAACTTAATAAGATAGCATAGCAACTTACAAGAGGAAGTATTTGAAAACACCAGAAAAAGACATAAAAGCAAATTTAAATAATATCTTGTGTTTTTACATATGACAACAGAACATTATAAAATGGCAGTTATCACCAAGTTAATATAAAATTTCAATAAAAATATTGATTTTTGGAGATACATAAATGATATTTAAAATATATATGGGATGAACATTCAGGAAAAGTTAGGAAAGCCTAAAAAGGTTATCAGTGAAGGGTAACTAGGGCTGCTGAAAATACAACATAGTTTAGAGCATCAAAAATCATAGTATGAAACTGACACATGAATAATCAGACAAGTGAAAATTATAAGAAAATTCAAAAATAGATTCCAGTAGATAATAAAATTTTAGTAATGTGAAGAAGGTCACATCTCACATCACTGAGGGAGAGGGGAGAAGCACTAAGGACAAATGTTGGGACCACTGGACAGCAGTTTGGAAAAACATAAACTGGGACCCATACTTCAAATCACTCACCCACAAAAGCTCCAAAGGGATCAGAGATCTAAATGTACAAAAAGAAAGCCATACAAGAACCTTAAGAAAGCAGAGGAAAACCTCTAATTGTGACTTAAAATCCAGTTATACTAAAAGAAAAAACCTATTTACTCAAAAAACAGCAAAATGATAAATAAATAATAATTTTAAAAAACCTATTTCATTATATATACAATGACCACATGGGCAAAAACAAGAGATAAATCACAAGTTAGAAGAAAATATTTGTAATATATATAAAAGATAAAAGGCTAATCTCCTTAAAGTTCTAAAGAACTTTAAAATTGCAGATGACCAAACATCTGATAGAAAAATGGGGAAAGAAAAACCTTGAACAGATATATTTTTTTAAATGTGCATAAAAATGGTACTTTTTATACTCAAAAATACTCAACTTCATGTAAAATAAGATAAATAAAATTAAAACTGTGCTAAATATTATTTCTTGTCTATCAGATGTGAAAAAAAAATCAGAACACTCTTGAAAAGTCATTAAGGAAATCTTATATTTTATTCTTTGCTGATGGAATTCATAACGGGACACCTTTTTTTTTTTTTTAAGATTTTATTTATTTGACAGAGAGAGCACAAGCAGACGGAGAGAGAGGGAGAAGCAGGTTCCCAGCTGAGCAAGGAGCCTGATGTGGGACTCGATCCCAGGACCCTGGGATCATGACCTGGGCCAAAGGCAGCTGCTTAACCGACTGAGCCACCCAGGCGTCCCACGGGACACCTTTTATAGAAGTCATTAGGCTATACTCAACAAAGCTATGTATTCATATACATATATAATGTTTTTACATATAAAAATATAGTTATATTGTATGTAATATCGTGTATCTACACACACACACACACACACACACACACACACACACATATATATATATATATATATATATAAAATGACTCCTATATATATATTATATATATATATATATAATTTTCTAGTTTTGTTCACTGAAAGGGACTGGAAACAAAAAAAACACCAAGAAAAATTAGGCACATTTAGATTTAGACTGAAGGGCTTCCCACTAGATAAATTCATAAAGAAAAATGAAAATCCATGAATGCATAATGGTATTTCAAAAGAAAAAATTGAGGAGGGAGAGAGAATGAAAGGCGGAAGAAGAAGGCAAGGAGAAAGGAATGAATGAAGGAAGAATGGAAGAGAGGGAAAAAGGAAAGAAGGAAATTTGGAAAAAAAGGAAGAGGAAAGGAAGGTAGAAAGGAAAGGAGGAAGAAAGACTAACATACCTAGAAAATCATTGAGACATTAAGATATCTCATTCAGGCAAAGATTAATAATGGATGCTAAATCATTGGATACAGATAGTTGTGTTATTCACAAGATTTCAAAATATCAATTCATGTATTATTTATTACAAATGGTAAAAACTACTTTTGAAATGAAGATGTGCACTAAAGCGAATACCACAATAAACTGAGTCAAATGAATATTTTGGTTTCCCAGTGCATATAAAAGTTTTGTTTATACTATAGCCCATTAAGTGTACAATAGCATTATGTGTAACAAAATATACTGTAAATACCTTAATTTAAAAATATTGCTAAAAAAGCCCTAATCATCATCTGAGCTTTCAGTGAGTTGTAATCTTTTTGCTGATGGAGAGTTGTGCCTCAGTGTTGATGGTTGCTGACTGATCAGACTGAAATTTGGGGTGGTTGTGGCAATTTCTTAAAATAAGATAACAATGAAGTTTGCCACATTGATTGAAGCTTCCTTTCATGAACCATTTCTCTGTAGTATGTGATGCTGTTTGGCAGCATTTTACCCACAGAATTTTTTTTTTTCAAAATTGCAGTCAGTGCTCTCTGCTGCCACTGCTTTGTCAACTAAGTTTTTGTAATATTCTAGATCCCTTGTCATTTCAACAATCTTTATAGCATCTTTATCAGGAGTAGATTTCATCTCAAGAAACCACTTTCTTTGCTCATCTATAAGAATCAACTCCTTATCTGTTCAAGTTTTACCATGAGATTGCAACAATTCAGTCACATCTTCAGGCTCTACTTCTAGTTCTCTTCCTGTTTCCACCACATCTGCAGTTACTTCCTCCAGTGAAGTCTTAACCCCCTCAAAGTCATTTAGGAGGTTTGGAATCAACTTCTTCCAAACTCTAGTTAATGTTAATATTTTGAATCACAAATGTTCTTAATGGCATCTAGAATGGTGAATTCTTTCCAGAAGGTTTTCAGTTTACTTTGCCCAGGTTTAAATCAGAGGAATCACTATCTATGGTAGCTATAACCTGATGAAATGTATTTCTTTAATAAAAAGACTTGAAAGTTAAAATTACTCCTTGATCCGTGGGCTGCAGAAATTAATGCTGTGTTAGCAGTCATGAAAATGACATTAATTTTGTTGTATATCCACATCAGAGCCCTTGTGTGATCAGGTGCATTATCAGTGAGCAGTAATATTTTGAAAGGAATCTATTTTTCTGAACATTAGGTCACACCTGTGAGCTTAATATATTCTATAAACCATGTTGTAAACAGATGTGCTGTCATCCAGGCTTTGTGGTTCCATTTATAGAGCACCGTCTCTCTATAGAGATTTAACATAATTCGTCAGGCTCTGGGATTTTTGGAATGGTAAATGAGCTTTGGCTTCAACTTAGTCATTAAGTCACCAACTGCCTTAGCCTTAACAAGAGAGTCACCCTGTTCTTTGAAGCTTTGAAGCCAGGCATTGACATTTCCTCTTTAGCTATGAAAGTCCTAGACGGCATCTTCTTCTAATAGAAGGCTAGTTCATCTACATTGAAAATTTATTGTTTATGGTTGCCACCTTCATTCATTATCTTAGCTAGATCTTTGGATAATTTGCTGCAGCTTCTACATCAGCACTTGCTGCTTTACCTTATACTTTTATGTTATGGAGAAGGCTGTTTTCCTTAAAACCTCATGAACCAACTTCTGCTAGCTTTCCTTCTGCAGCTTCCTCACCTTACTCAGCCATCATAGAATTAAAGAGAGCTAAGGCCTTGCTCTGGATTATATTTTGGCTTAAGGAAATACTGTGGCTGGTTTGATCTTCTATCCAGACCACCCAGACTTTCCCCATATCAGCAATTAGGCTGTTTTGCTTTCTTATCATTTGGGTGTTCACTGGAGTAGTACTTTTAATTTCCTTAAAGAATTTTCCCTTGCATCCACAACTTGAGCAACTATTCAGTGCAAGAGGCCTAGCTTTTGGCCTCTCTCAGCTTTCAATATGCCTTCCTCACTAAGCTTAATCATTTTTAACTTTTGACTTAAAGTGAGAGATGTGCAACTGTTATTTTCACTTGAACACTTAGAGGCCATTATAAGAGTATTAACTGGCCTAATTTCAAGATTGTTATATCATAGGGAATAGGGAGTACTAAAGAGAGGAGGAAAACAAGGTAATGGCCAGTTGGTGGAACAGTCAGAACACACATAATATTTACCCATTAAGTTTGCCACCTTATAAGGTTCTTGGCACCCCAAAACAATTACAATAGTAACATCAAAGATTGCTGAAGACAGACCACCATAACAAATTTACTAATGATGAAAAATTTAAAATATTGCAAGAATTCCAGAATGTGACACAGAGACATGAACAGAGCAAATGCTGTTGGAAAAGTGGCACCACTAGACTTAGTGCAGGGCTTCCACAAACTCTCAGTGTGTAAAGATGCAGTATCTGTGAAGCACAATAAAATAAAGTGTGCCTGTAAATGCTGGTACAATAACTGGCTATTGGCATGGAAAATAATGAATCTTCACCATTTCCTCCGACTACGCACAAAACTTACCTCAAAATGTATCACAGACCTAAGAGTAAAGTTTGACTTTAAAACTTGTAGAGGAAACTGGAGAAAATAGATATAACTTTGTGTTACACAAAGATTTCTTAGAACACAAAACACTTAAACTATGTAAAAAACAAATTGAACAATGTCAAATTTACAACTTTGGTTCTCTGAAAGAAACATTTTAGAATACAAATAGACAAATCACAGATTGAGTAAAATTAACTGTGTAACAAAGTTGAACAGATTTGGATTCACAATATATTAAGCACTCAACTGAATAAGAAGACAATCCAATTAAAAGATGGGCAAAGGAGTTAAACAGACACTTCACAAAATAGGTTATGAAAGTAGCAATACGTTTATGAAAAGATGTTCAGTACTACTGGTCGTTCAGAAAATACAAAATAAAACTGCACTAAATTACCACCACAAACTCATTATCTAAAAGCAGAAATAATGACAATACCAGGTATTGTTAAGAATGTGGAGAAACTGGAGTCTTCATACATTGCTGGTGGGAATATAAAATTATACAATCACTTTCAAAAAAAGATTGGTAGCTTTAAATAATGAACTTAATCCTTATCATATGATGCTACAATTTAATCTCTGGGTATATACTCAAGAAATAGGAACTATACATCCACGGAGAGACTTTTATGTGAATATTTACAACAGCATTATTTCTAATAGTCAAAACTTAAAAACAACCAAAATGTCAATCATCATGTGATAGATAAATGCAATGTGGTATATACATACAAGGGAATACTACCAAACAATAAAAAGAAGCAAATTCTGACTCAACATGCAAGAGCACGGATGATTTACAAAACTATCGTGTTAAGTAGAACAAGGCAGACATTAACTACTATAATATGTATGATTTCATTTATAGGAAATTTCTAGAAAAGGCAAAATTCATAAATTAGGAAAACAAATGAATCATTGCCTGTTTCCAAAATGGAAGTGGGGATGGATTGCAAAATGACAAGAAAGATAGTTTGGTATCATTAAAGTATTCTAAAACTCACTTATGGTATTGACTGAACAATTGTATATGTTTTCTGAAGCTCATCTAACTATAAATTTATAGCATGTAAATTTTATGATATGTAACTAAAAATAAGATTTAGCTCAATAAAACTGTCCATTAATGTGTTCCTCAAACATTCTAAATTTTTATAACTAATACATTTTCTTACATGGCAAAAATCAATCAATCAACACAATTTAATGCATACCACAAATGTATGTATAAAGAAGTTTGCCTTGCAAATATAAAAGAAAATGTATCATGTTATCCCCTACATTCAAGTTACTTAAAATATTATTTTCACTATTGACCTCATTGTTTTAATCCTCTCAAGGTGGAAGAAACTTACTTTTAGTGTGCATCTTCTGTATGATTAGTACTGGTTTAGATGCTTTACATGCCTTATTAAATTGATATGGATAAAAAAGAACATGCAAGATATAATATGCATTATATGTATGGCCTCAGAATATTAATGAATCTGTTGATGGTTAGACACTGAAGAAGAAAAACTAGAATGTGAATGGAGGCTTCAAAGTATGTGGTTTTTCTTTGTTTTGGCTTTATTCCCCTTAAATACGAGAATTGAGACCCCCTTGTTCACAAAGTTTAACTATTAGGACTGAGAATTGAGGTATCTTTATTGACATGGCTTAACTGTTTACTTCAGGAAATTACTGTAAACCAAATTATCTGGGCAAATTGTTTGCTTCTGGGCAAAAATCTCTCCTATCAGAACAGTATATTGCTCACCTCGTCAAACAACTCACTTTTCACACACCAATTTATTTATTAGTCTCACTTCAAGACTCTGGATGCTGTGTACTCCAATACTAAACAGTTATATCACAGATTTTCCTCAACTGGGTTAACTCCATGCCTGGAAAGATCCATCTTAAACTATTCTAGGACAGACCCCCAAACCTTGTAAATACTACCCACTGACTGCCCTCTTCTACTAACTACTAACACTTTTTCAGTGTAATGTTCTGCCTTGCTGCAGTAGGCAGTCCTTGTGGGACAAACTTTGACTTAGGTCTTCCATTTAAAATGTATGATAATTTTCCTCTGGATTTTTTTTGGAGGGGGGGTGGTTGCTGGTCTATGAGAGTGGTGATTCAGGGATGGATCCTATTTCCAAAACTTCCACCCACTGGATTTGTTGGGTCTGCAGTTGCAGACAGCCCACCACTAGAGGGAGAGCCTGAGCCATGAGGTACAGCAACAACATATTTAATCAACCATTGCCACCCTTTCATGACATTTCCTCTTAAGTCTGTGTCTCCTCCAGGTCAGATTCCAGCTTTTTAAAAAATTTATTCATATTTTAACTTCAAAATCTACTTCTCTAAGTGACAGAATTTTACCAAAGATAATTTAAAATTATCTGTAGCCACTTTGGGAAACTTTCAACACAAATTGTTCATTTGAGAGGTGTTTTAAAACAAAAAGGGAGTAAAATTCCAAACATCTAGTGATGCCCATTTTTATAAATTTGTATGAGGAAGCTTCTAAAATAATTTCAGATAACAACATTGCATCCTTAAAATTTCCCTTCCACAAAATGAGTTAAATCGGTGAAAATTTTAAAACTTGCTCTTTCAGATTCTTCCACATCATTACTTGAAACTAACACCCTTTACACCACTCTTTGCTTCTCGCCCATTTTATGCCTCTCTATGCATTCTGTCTACACTCCTTTTTCTGACCCACTTCCTTTAGTTTGGCTTGCCCCAAACTCACAAAGATAAATTGTCTCTTAAAGTTAATGCCAAAAAAAAAAAAAAATCTTAAGAAAAAGGGCACTTGGGTGGTTCAGTTGTTTAAGCATCTGCCTTCAGCTCAGGTCATGATCTGAAGCTCCTGGGATCAAGCCCCATGTCGGGCTTCCTTCTCAGCCGGAAGTCTGCTTCTTCCTCTCCCTCTGCTCCTCCCCCCTGCTCGTGCTCTCTCTCTCTCTCAAATAAATAAAAATAAAAATATATTTTTTAAAAAATCTTTAAAGTTAATGCCAATTCAGAACAGACAAACCCATTATGATTGACTTTAAGTCTGGTCTCAGGCTGAGCTGAGAACTATTGTTAAAAGTCTAAAGCTAAGGGCACCTGGGTGACTCAGTCGGTTAAGTGTCCAACTCTTGATTTTGGCTCAGGTCATGATCTCGGGGTCATGAGATTGAGCCGTGTGTGGGGCTCCAGGCTCAGTGGGGAGTCTGCTTGAGATTCTCTCTCCCTCTCCCTCTGCCCTCCCCGCCGCTTGCACATGCTCTCTTTCTCTCTCTCTCTCTCAAATAAATAAGTATTTTTAAAAATATATTTAAAGTTAGATAAGATAGAAAGAAATTTACAGATCAATGTAGAATAGATCTAGAATAATCAAATATTCCCAGGTCTGGATCATTTGGTTCATATGTTATTAGGAACCTCATATGCAGAAGCTTATATGGGAAGGGAATAATGAAGGTGACCTAACAGACCCAGATTTGTTTGATTTTTATTTTGCACATGCACATTCTATTGTTACAGCACCATTCATTGAGAAAACTATTCCTTTCATTATTGAATTGCCTTTGACCTTTGTAAAAAAAAAAAGAACGTCAGTTGATATTCTGTGGGTCTGTTTCTGGTCTCTATTCTGTTGATCTTTGTGTCTATATTTTCATCAATACCACACAGCCTTGTTTAGTGTAGATTTAGAGTAAAAAAAAAAAAAGTACACTTCTAAACCTAACTTTCCCTTGGATTAAAACCCCAAAAGTTTAACTTACTGAAGCTTTTCTAAATAATGTTTGCTAATTTAGTTTCCCTATGCCTGATTTCCTTATGTGAAAATTAGTTGTTAAGGTTAACCTGTGTTCCCAAAATGTACTGAGTAAACCTGGACCAAGACGAACCATCCTTTACTTCAGAAGATGAGCAGGAACATATTGAAAACATTTGCAAGCAATGCTAGGACCATATGGTAGGGGGAAGGGAAGAGGAGGAAAGTAGCCATTGTGGGGCGTTGTGAGAAAAGGAAGTGGGTGTAATTTAGTGTGTGCAATATGGACAAGAAGAGAAATAGTACCGTGCTAAAATATTTTACTCCCTTGACATCTTCTCTCTTCCAAGGTTAATCTATTGACATCTAACCTAGCAAGTTCATAGTGTAGATGAACATAAGACACATAGGAAGCAAGAATTTTTTAAAGTAACATATTAACCAGAGTTATTTTTCTTATGTAAAAAAGACCCATGAAATAGAAGAGCTGTCTAAGTTTTTAAATGGTGCTTTTTCTACAAACATAGCAAGCAGATTGCAGAGCTAAAGTCCTTCTGTTCCACTGATAAATGTCCCTTTACAGAGATTTGGCTCCCAGATGGCCATTCTATCTCCATCACCTACTCCCCCCAAAGAAATAATACTAGCTGCTGATTTTTTTTCTGTAGCCTGAATATATTTAGCTGTCTTTTGCAGTACTTCACACTGAGAGTATAACTCTTAAGTCAAGCTAACAGTCTCATCTCATTCATTTTGCATGAGTCGCTCCTATTTTTTTTTTAAATTAATCTTAAGGCAATTTGGAAATATTTTTACAATCATTACACTCTTGTGATAAAAGATTTGTAATAGTTTTCAAAAAAACATTTACAAATGTTCTGTCTTTTTTTTTTTTTAACCCTGTTCTCCTAAAGTAACATAACTTGAGTCTAAGCACAGACTATTTCTGCTCCGTTAATATCATCAATTTGGACCAATTTAGTCCCAGCACAGATTTTTCTCACTTTTTATGCGATTCTTTAAGAAGACACTGGCTTTTAGGATTCTAGGATTTTCAAACTGACCTAATGTTAAAATCAATGTATGTCTGATAGCCACTGGTTATGGACTCTGTTTAAGTGCTGAATCTTAAATGTGCTGTATGTCTATGTATTTCCTGAGATGCTTGTGTCATGGTAAGCTGAGTACATATCTAATCTCATTGATTTTAAAACGGTGTAGACATCACAAAATGGCCAAATAAAATACATCACAGGGCAGTAAAACACTAGAGTTTACAGTTTGTAGTTCTTACAGTGGTCCCATTACCGTTAGGATTTAAAAGTCATGAAAGAGGGGCACCTGGGGGGCTCAGTCTTTAAGCGTCTGCCTTCAGCTCAGGTCATGATCCCAGGGTTCTGGGATCGAGCCCCACATCGGGCTCCCTGCTCTGCGGGAAGCCTTTTTCTCCCTCTCCCACTCCCCCTGCTTGTGTTCCCCTCTCGCTATGTATCTCTCTGTCAAATAAATAAATAAAATCTTTTAAAAGAAAAAAAAGTCATGAAAGATTCAGCCCACCTGAAATATATAATTGGATCAAGAGACCTTTATTTGTTTAGATGCTCCCTATCTTTAGAAGTTTTTCCTGTTTCTTTCTTCTTTTCTTCCTTTCAGTCCTTCTTTCTTTCCTTTTCCCTCCCTTCCTTCCTCTTTTCCATGTCTTTCTCTATAGAAAAGAAACTATGAAAAACACATTTGTAGCTCTAAATGGCATGTTACTGGCTCTTTTAAGTACATAGAGATGTCACTATTTGTTATGTTCTGATGACCTGTTCACACATTCAAAACTGCATATTTTAAGCCAGAGAAGAAATTAGAGTCAGTTCAGTACATAGGACAAATGTTTGAGCACATACAACCATACACACATGGAAATGGTAAAATGGACATTCCAACACTGTTTCTAAGATAATTGTAACTGAAATAAAGACATTTACAATCTCTAAATCTTCCTGAAATATTCATTATCTGTCATAAATTTGTTCCACAACGGACCAATTACATTGCCTACTAGAAAAGGTTTTTCCAATAGTGTTGGACTTAAAAGCAGTGAAAAACTCTTCCTGGTTTATCATCTCAGTGGTTACATCATTTTTCTACAATAAAGATAGACCTTTATTTCATAATATTGAGACATTTTCCTGGAGTGTTGGAGCTGTCTGTGCTGATCAACAAGGTATGTCCTATCTTTGAGGAATCAGTTATCATAATACCTACTATAAAGCCATGCATAAAACAATAGAGGATTCCTACTCTAACCAGGGATCAGAATTCCACAAATACTTCTATAAGCATGTTAGAGCCATGACTTTACAATTTGTTTTGATCCTAAGCCAATTTAGGGAATTTTTCTAAGAACACAAATGCATATTAAATTATTGCATAACATAATTTAGTGCTAAAGTCTTATGCTTTATCTATCATTTTCCCTTAAGCCCAAATGAAAATTTTAGTGCCTATGCCCTGAACTCTCTGATCTTAAATTTTCAAAAGAAATTTAAGTGATTCAAATAGAGGTTAAAGGATTTATTCAGCTGGTGTGAAACAGAGCATCTGAAGATGAAGTAGCTTCCTAATTGAAACAGAGTCAGGATTTTGATAGGCTAAGGGACAGTTGAGTAGCTGCACTCATGGTTTTAATTTAGGCAGCAATTTTTGACTTTTGGGGGTCATGCCTTTTGCTTGGGGTTACAATAACCATCAGAACAGTATTGGCATGGTATTACTTTTGCAAGCCTGTGGTTTATGAGATAGTCAAGGTTCCTGAGGTGGGGAAGAGAGATAGTGGAAAGGAAAAGTAAGTGTGTATGTGAGTGTATGTGTATGCATGCGCGCACATGCGCAGTGCATATGAGATGGGGGGGCTAGAAGGCAAGAGGGAAAATGGTGATGCTATATCATGTTTGTTTAATCCTTTTACGCTTTATATTTTGGCCCTCTGCTGCAAGTGTTGATGGTCAAAGTCTTCCATGGCATACCTCCTCATGCTGTTTAAATCATGCATTTAAGTGTATGGGGTAATAGTTTATTCATGTGGACCTTTAAATGGTTAAGGGAGAAATGGCCAATGAAGATACTGCCTGGTAATTTCACAGTATTCCCAAAAGCTATCAGTTGAGTTATCTGGCCAGAAAGGATCATTATATGCAGGAATTACTTTGCTATGTCAATCTCACTTGTGTTAGGGAAAAAACAAAACAAAACAACACAGATTTCAAACTTACAAGCAAGTCTTTACTGTTTATAAAAACTGCATTGAAGGTAGGAAAGAGAGAACACTCAAGGGAGGTGGTGAACTGTTTTTTTTTTTTTTCTCCTAACACAATTGAAAGCAATTAAAGGAAGCTTCCAAGAATTGATTTGTGATTTTCCAGGATGAAGGGCCCTCATGATCCTTAGCTAAGGAAGAGGAGACATCATGAGCCTCAGATACAGGAGATGAGATCTCATAAACTCAGCAGGAGAGGGTACATTGGGTAATGTACTTACAAGCTAACCCACTTCAAAAAGTCTCTTTTAAAATTCTGTTGATGATATAAAATTACAATTGGCCATTTTATTTATCCCGCTAAATATTAAGAATCTATTTTTTTTTTTGTATTTTGTCTTTAAATAATGGCAGTAGCACTATATTTTTATGGAGGGGATGATATGTCATCTTATTTATAGATCTGACCACCACTTGGTGTATACATATTTTGTGGGTTTTTTGCTGCTGATCTCTCTCAACTAAAATGTGAGGCCCAGGAGTCAAAATTTTTGCTTATTTCTTTTCCTGCTGTATTTCTCAGACACATTATTGGTGGTCAATAAATATTTTTGAGGTAATGAACAGTAATCATAAAATCATCATCATACTAGAAGTATCACATCCAAGAGTTATTTTGATGAAAACAAAACCATACCTAAGAACTTTCTTGTCTATGAAAAATGTGTAGGTGCCTCAGATAAAACTCCAAATTGTATTTTCAAGATGGATCATTTCAGGAAAAAAATACATTGATTGTGTTGGGACCTCAAAATGTCTCAGAGTGTTCCATGTATTCTCAAAGTACATCAGAAATCTGCTGCACAAGCAGAGCCCTGTTTCAGGTACCGGGAATACAAAGATTCTAAGTTAGTATCTATTTCAAACAGTGCTTTTCAAATTTCCTCAAAGGGATTGAAGTAATCTGTGAAAAGAGAACTATAGGTGAGTTGTTACCATATTTTATCACCCTCAAGCCAACATATTGAAAAAAATATGTACAGATGCTACATATGACCTAAAGCAGATCTCTGTAACAAAATGGCTATCAAAATTCCTCTGTGCACAGTCAGAGAAAAGAGATCTCTGGTGTCTCTTTCTCTTCTTATAAGGCTATCAGTCTTATCAGATTAGGGCTTTACCTTTATGACTCAACCTTTATTATCTATTTATAGGCCTTATATCTAAATCCAATCACACTGAGGTTTAGGGTTTCGACATATGACATAGGAATTTTGGGAGGACGCAATTCAGTCCATAACATATTCACTGGTGAAAACAAGAGTTAAAATAAATGTTTATCTACTTCTCTAACTGAGCTCCCATTCTTTGTCCAGGAGACTACAGTAGTCTCTTCTGTGATATTTGGGCAACTTAAAGATTCTGACATGAGGGGTTTTCCTGATATGAGACCCAATAGGGTAATCTTATAACAAACCCCAGCACAGGCACAGAGGAGAACACACTCATGTTTAACATAGCCCAAATGACAAGACTTTTAAGGAAAATCTGTTTTTAGTTTGTGAACCACATGAATATGTTACCTATTCCAAAAGTTAAAAAAAAACAACAACAAAAACCTCTATAAAAGGGTTGGAAGCAAGAGCAAGCTTTATTTCCTACTAGTTATTATTGAGAAAATGGCTGCGAAAAGGTACTCAGGATAAATAGACAGGATATTTGGCTGTGTTACAGAAACAAAGAGACTCTTAACATAGCAAAGATGTGGTTCTCACTCAAAATCTTTTGTGAATTAGGTAACAATCTAGGTTAAATTTCCATGTGATTACTCAAGAATTCAGATGCCTTCTATATTTTGATGCCATCATTATGGGGCATTAAAGATTTGCTGGGGCAAAGGAACAAAGAATGTGGAAGATTCATTCTTAAGAACCTAAGACCAGAAGTGATACACTTCACTTCCTCCCACAGGCCATTATCTAGAACTAATCCATAGTACAAATTAACTATAATGGAATGTACAATATATATGGAATCATACAGAATACTTGGACCACTCTATAATCTGTGCCATACTGGGTTCCTTATAACCACAAATGCCACAGTATTTAATAAAATAGGTCATCTCCAATAAATCACTAATATAGTAGGGTTTTTTTTTTTCAGTTTTTCCTCAATCATTTGAATTAAGATTTACCAAAGAAATAGAAGTCACGGGCGCCTGGGTGGCTCAGTCGTTAAGCGTCTGCCTTCGGCTCAGGTCATGATCCCAGGGTCCTGGGATCGAGCCCCACATCGGGCTCCCTGCTCAGCGGAGAGTCTGCTTCTCCCTCTCCCACCCCCCTGCTTGTGTTCTCTCTCTTACTGTGTCTCTTCCTGTCAAATAAATAAATAAAATCTTAAAAAAAAAAAAAAAGAAATAGAAGTCACAAAATACATTTGGAAGGCAAATGTCTTTGGTCATCCATACAACAAAATTATTTCCTAATAGTGATCAAGTTGGACTAAGATGAATTCCAGACTCTGTAACTGAAGTCAAGGAACCCATGCCTTGTAAATTCAGTTTAAATATACTGGTTAGCTCAATAGTGATAGTATTTAAAATGATCCATCTCACAGTAACAGGCATAGAGTAATATGTGGGTTATTTTTATAACTACTTGTATTACAGAAGTGGGAAAAGCCTCATGATAATAAAAACTGGGTTAGGATGATATCAGCAAATGAAGGAGGACTGTGGTTTGATTTGCTCTTTGTTTGCTTTCTGTATTTATAATTTATTAAATATCTTGCAAAGTACCTTTAAAGGTTGTGTATTTTATTAAGTGATTCAATTTTATATTTTATCCAATTTCCTTTAAGAACTTAGTTATATACTGCGTGATATAAGATGGAAGTTTTGCCTTCATAGAGAAAAATTGCAACTAAATTACTACTCTCAAAACTTCTTTTGTTGTTATTTTTTAAAAGATTGCTTCCTGGGGCACCTGGCTGGCTCAGTTGGTAGAGCATGAGACTCTTGATCTTGGGGTCATGAGTTCAAACCCCATATTGGGCGTAGAGCTTACTTAATAAAAATAAAATAAGATAAGATAAGATAGATAAAAAAGATTGGCTCCCAAACATTAGTGAGCTTAACATCTTAGTCAAATACAGATTACTGGGCTCCACAGGAGAGTTTCTGATTCAATTGCTCTAGGGTGGGGCCTGAGAATTTGCGTCAGCAACAGGTTACCAGCTGATGCTGATACTGCTGGTCTGGGACCACACTTGGAAAATACGTGCTCTAAATTATATGATACTCAGCTCATTATTTAAAAGTTCCTATAAAATAAGCTGACTCTTGTAAATGGCATGTTCTCTTAAGAAAGGGCCATTTGAGGGCAGCTGCCTGGCTCAGTTGGTAGAGCATGAGACTCTTGATCTCGGGGTTGTAAGTTTGAGCCCCACGTTGGGTGCAGAGATTACTTAAAAATGAAATCTTAGGGCGCCTGGGTGGCTCAGTTGGTTAAGCGACTGCCTTCGGCTCAGGTCATGATCCTGGAGTCCCGGGATCGAGTCCCGCATCGGGCTCCCTGCTCGGCAGGGAGTCTGCTTCTCCCTCTCCCACTCCCCGTTTGTGTTCCCTCTCTCGCTGTGTCTTTCTCTGTCAAATAAATAAATAAAATTTTTAAAAAAAATAAAAATAAAAAAAATGAAATCTTAAAAAGAAAAAGAGGGGCCATTTGTTATTTTTAATCTTAGCACCCAGCAGACATGCTGAATGTGATAGATATTAAATAAGTTTTTAATGAATGAATAAAGTATCTACTCTGTGTCTTCATATCCTCGTATTTAAAAAATATGTGGTTAACCCTAAAATTGATTTCAGTTCTTTTTACAATATTAGATGAAAAACCAAGGTTCCCACTCTTCTATGGTTTGTTCATCATGGTAGACTCAGTTCATGCCCTACTTTATGCTTTTTCATGGATTGAAGGTGAATAATCAGCATCTTCATCAAGATAATTTATCAATTATAAGTTATTAAGATTAACACTTGTATGAGGGAAAGGAAGGAAGAAATATTAAAAAAAGGAGTTGATGACAATGCAATCTCAAAATAGGTCTTAGTTAAAGCCACAGGGAGGCTTGAAGTCCGAATAGTCCTTCAGAGTTTTACCATGTTGCATAGAGCAGTTTGAGTTTTGTATCAGGCATTAGATTAGCTGCCCTGAAAAGGAAGATTTCCTTTAGTAAGACAGCTCTCTCTAGCCAAGGGCAATTTCCAGAGAGCTGAGACTAAGTACATCTGGGAGTGTGTGTATGTACATTAATATATATGTATTATTTTAATTAATATCAAATTATTTAATAATAAAATTTAAAAATATATGATTAGTAATTAATGTTCAGATATATATCTTAAACTGCTTCCTGAATACATGTAAGTAACTTCAAGAAAGAAAACATGCCTTCTATCTCTTACCACTGTCTTTGCAAGAAGCATTATTGTTAATTGACTACCTAAATACTGAAAATTAAAAGCTTGATATATTTCTTCTCAAACATGCAATGAACATTAAGAAACTAACAGTGATTTTTAAAGTTATTAAAGTCCACATGCACATAGTTAAAATGTGAAACATTCTTATTATTTTATGTCATAATCTGTCAAATCAGTGATTGTTTTATTTGCCATCTGGAGTTACTATTGGCTAGAGATGGATAATGGTGTTAAACAGGAAGTGCCATGTAGATACTGAGAAAATAAGCTTTTTTGGGTGTCTGCATTAAGTGGACAATACAATGGCTTCATACCAAAAGTGGACTTCAATTTCTCTAGCTTAATCACATTAAACAGAAGAACATGAACCATTAGTCATTTTAAGGAATAAGAATTGTAGAATTAAGAAACCACATTATTGGGGTGCCCAGGTGGCTCAGTCGAGTGGCTGCCTTCGGCTCAGGTCATGATCCCAGAGTCCTGGGATCAAGTCCCACATCAGGCTCCCTGCTGAGCGGGAGAGTCTGTTTCTCTCTCTCCCTTTGCCCCTCCCCCCCACTCATGCTCGCTCTCTCTCTCTCTCTCTCTCTCAAATAAATAAATAAAATCTTAAAAAAAAAAGAAACCACAGTATTAATTCTTAATATAATCACAAAGAGAAAGGGGGATGCTGGGCATTACATCCTGACTATTTGGCAGACAGCAGGATTAAATGGACTATACTTCAGTGTGCTTATTAGCATAATTGGGAAGTATCAAAGCAAATGTCTCCATATGGAAGTAGGTGTAAATATATTCCCTATAGTAACACTTAACTCATTTACTTATCACTCAGAGTCCATTAACTTACCAGCATATGGTTATTGGATGTGTATTACCTATTGAAAATATTAGTGATTATATAGAGAAAGTTTTTATACATAGATAAACAGAGAAACCTCTGGATATAAAAAAAAATAATGTGAGTTGTTTTTGAATTTTTTCATACATGTCTATTTTTGTTGTTGTTCCTAATCTAAAGCAAATAAACACTACAAATCTTCCCAATTTAAGTTCTCACCTTCAACATGGATTAGTGTAGTATTCTTTTAAAATCTGTGTTATATATTATGAGCTCCTCAGGATTAGGACCATGTCTTACCCATCTTTGGATCCCTTAGGCCTATAGGTACTGCTACCATGTAAGCACATTATAGGTGTCGGTTGAATCACGTAGATACTAATGTGATCCAATACATTTTGATTAATTTAGTCTATACATAGCAATTGTGATATTCCTAAAATCTAAAATTATACATTTATTATTATTATTAATTTAAAAATTCAATTTCATATGTGCTTGGAAAAGAGTATATTTCTAAGGTGATAGAGAAAGGCAGAGGAAGATGAAATTGAAATAAAGGAAAGATAGGCCTTAGGGTTCAAGAACAATTCAAAAAAATATTCCTTAAGCACCTATTAGCTCCAAAGCAATGTGCTCATTGCTAATAGAACTTAGTCCTTGCCTTCAATGTACTTTAAGAAAGCTGATAGGGAGTGAAATTTGGCTTCTCAAATATAAGAAAGTATATTTAAAAAGGCCTGACATTGGCAGGCAATACAAAAATGATACAGAAACCAAGAAGAAAATAAGCAATCATTTAAATATTTTACATATTTACCTTGGCTTATGAAATGAGTTCACAGTTAAGTATTTCTAAATGTTAAGTGAATGGGTAGTTGTGACAATTTTAATTTTAAATATAATGATTACATAAGGCTTCACATATACATAGAGCAAGAAGATAGCATAGGTTAAAGTTAAAAGAAGATTAATTTGTATCAGCCTCAGTCATCTCAAATAAAACACCCTCAACCATATTTGTATATCTAAAAATATGACAGATCATTATTGATCATTATTTAGCATTAATTATTTTATTTTTCAGCAAAATAAAGAAGTAGCAGACAGGCAATTCTAGGCATAAGTACATTCTTTCTTCAATTAATTAATTTTTTTTAATTATGAAGAGATAACTAGAAGTGTTATGACCTGAATTCAAATTAATATTTGATTAAATTTCACAACACAGCATGGAGCTATAACTGGAATGAACAGTTTGATGAAATTAAAATTACTTAGTAGTAGATATTAAGCTAAGTAACTATTAAACTGCTTATTTCTTAGGGTGTAATAACAGATGCCAGAGGCATGGTATTGATTTTCCACAAACACAATCCTGGTAGACTTTCAGAGATTTGGGGCAGTGTGGATGAACAATTCTTGGTCTCAATTTATTTTGGCTATAGCCTTTCAGATGTGTGACGATGCTTTATAAAGCTCTGTAAATCACTGATGATACTGAAAACACCAACAGTTAACATTCCTGATCTCCATTTGTATAGGCCAAAGGGAGGAAAAGTTGTATTGAAATCAGTTATGTGGGGTACCTGGGTGGCTCAGTCAGATTAAGCCTGGCTCTTGATTTCAGCTCAGGTCAAGATCTCAGGTTCCTGAAATGGAGCTTCTAACTTCACTTGTTGGGTTCCGCACTCAGTGGGGAGCCTGCTTCTCTCCCTCTCCCTCTGCCCCTCCCTTCATGCTCGGTCTCATTCTCTCTCTAAAATTTAAAAAAAAAAATCAGTTCTGTGCTAAAGATAAACAAAAAAAACCCCTAGCATTTGCAAATGTGAAAGAAACAAATCCATGGGAATCATTTGGAAGAGAATCATCCTGAGTCAGGGGGAGAAATTCCTAATTAGTAGATCGTAACAGACATTCTTACAGAAAGATAAAGTGGAAAGGGAGAAAGGTTGGGTTGGGGATTCCATGATAATTCAAATTGTTTGGTTTAAGACACTGTGGCAGCTACTACAAGAATGTAGTCTCTTCTTTCAGTGTACTTGCAAAAGCATCGATGGGCAGGCTGCTGAAATGTAGAGAAGAACATGGTAAATGTTGTAGCAAACTTACAGTTTGTAATGTACTTTAAAAATATGGACAGGTCTCACTCTGTGAACAAGGGGAAGAGATGAGCAAAACCTTCAAGGACAGAATTACCTTTGAGATAGCCTCAACAGCACTGGGTCAGATGTTGGTAGTGATGAATGGGGTAGAGACCAGGCACCAGTCTTTGGCTAAAACAAGGAGTTTGGTTGATGAGTGTGGAAGTAGCCCTGAGAACTTATTCTGGAGAGTTAAGTTTTGATTTTTGCTCAGCTAACTATCTATTGAATTATGGATGAGTCACTTAGCCCTTCGAGACCTAGTTTTCTCAGCTACACATACAGGGAATTGAACTAGAAATCATTAAGGTCATGCCAGTTCTAAAATGCTCTGATCTAAGAAGAACACATCGGTTCCTGTTCTGAATGGCGTAGAATGCTAAGTTGAGATTTTTTTTTTAATTTGTCAGCAACTGAAAATTTCTGAAAGTTTTCTGAGCAGCATAGCAGTATGATTGAAGTTATACATTTGGAGGATTAACCTAGTGGGGATACATAGGATTAATTTTTGTGAGAAGATTATGTAGAGTCTGTAGTGTTCCTAGGTAAGAGGTAATGAGGGACTGGCAGAGGGAATATATCATAAAAGCTGAATCTGTAAGACCCGTCCTCACAATTAATCAAAGCTAATGGGAGAGAACAAAGAAACGGGGAAAAAAAGGACATAGCTTCCAGCCTTGGTATCTGAGAGGATGTTTACCAGACCAAGTTAGGAAAGTTTTATGTATAAGGATCAATGCAAACTGTTTGGAATGAAGTTTTGCAAGTGCCAGCTGGAAATGCAGGCTTAGATCTTTTGCTTTTAAGATATGGATTAGAAGAGGGCTTGCAAACTCAGATGCTTACAGGGACTACTGAAGTGACAGGCTATGTTCAAAACAATAAAGATGGCGGGGAATAGAGCACACTGGAAAAATATGCCCTTCCAAAGGGAGTAGCAACCACT
The DNA here is from genome assembly GCF_002201575.2 of Neomonachus schauinslandi. Lineage (NCBI taxonomy): Eukaryota > Metazoa > Chordata > Mammalia > Carnivora > Phocidae > Neomonachus > Neomonachus schauinslandi. Next base: position 107,041,007 of record NC_058405.1, read on the forward strand.
CAATTACAAGTGATCAGTGCCCTTGCAATTGTAGACTCTGCTCTCTATATATAATTTTTCATCTCAACACCTGAACATATTTAGTGCACTTCTGGTGTTACTGTCCATTACAAGAAGACAACATGGAAACAAAGACTTAGAAGATTTAACTGTTCGTTTGTATTATTAGGTAGACAAACAGGTCTACAGTCCTGGCTTTTTTGAAGCACATATAAGAAAAAGTAGAAAATGAATTCGATTTACTGTTTAGAAGATATTTTTATTTATTTTTTATTTATTTTTTTTTAATTTTATTTATTTGAGAGAGAGAGTGAGAGAGAGAGAGCACAATAGGGGGTAGGGTCAGAGGGAGAAGCAGACTCCCTGCTGAGCAGGGAGCCCGATCCGGGACTTGATCCCGGGACTCAATCCCAGGACTCGATCCTGGAACTCCAGGATCATGACCTGAGCTGAAGGCAGTCGCTTAACCAACTGAGCCATCCAGGCGCCCTAGACGATATTTTTAAAGTGTTCCCTCAACCATGCTTTATTCATTGACTTTGAGAATGCATTAGAAGAGCAAGTGGTTGTATCTTGCTGGACACTTCTAAGTCTCCTCTGGTAAGAAATCACAAGGCTCAACTGTAAATAAGCTCTGTGTTTTCTATGAAAAGACACAGTTCCCTAAACAGATGGTTGATGGCAAGATTTTGCCACATTTCTCAAATATTCTTTGTAAACTACCAGCAGCCAGATTTAATTCTGTCTGTGAGAAAGGAGCAATGAGTGCATGATGAAATCAGACATCATTAACTACAATTAAAAAAAAAAATCAAATGCAACAATGTCTTGAATAGCAATTATAGGATATTATAAAAGCTCTCTTTTGAAAAGATTTTTCAAATGTGCAAAGGATTGTCAAGAAAGTGTTAGAACATTACAATAAAGAATATTAAGGTGGGTGACAAAAATTGAAATTGTGTGTGCATGTGTGTGTGTGGGGGGGTGTAATTTGTATGTGGAACATACTAGGTATTCAATAAGTACTTGCTGTGCATAATTTTTCTACTCTTGCTGATCACAGATTTGTCCTGAATTTCTTCCGGCAGCCATCTATAGAGCCTGAGAGACCTGACTGCCAACTTTTTCTCTTTCCATTCTTCCCCACTATTCTGATAGACCCTAGAACCTTACTATTTTCCTTTCCTGGTCTATTATTAATTATTTCCTTATAACTGTTTTGTTGTTTGTTTGTTTGCTTTTTGTCTCCTTGACTTACAAACAAGCTCAAATTTCCTTCATGATTTAATAAGCTTTTTTCTTCTAGTTATCTACCGCTATTTGTTAAACAGTACCACTCCAAAATTAGTGACCTAAACAACAACCATTTTATTCTGCTCTTGGATTTCATGAGTCAGGAATTAGGCAGGCACAGCAGGCATGACTTGCTGCTCAAGGATGTCAGGGGCCTCAGCAAGGAAGTCCTAATACCTGAGGGTAGCTGGAAACTCGAGGGCTGGAATTATTTGGAAGGCTTTTTTTCCCCTCCCATGACTGGTGCCTGTCTTGGCTCAAAGCCTGGGCTTAGTTGAAACTTTCAATTGGAACACCTATACCTGTCATCTTCTTATGGACTTAGGCTTCTCATAATATAGCAGCTGGGTTCTGAGAATGAGTGTCTAGAAAATGACAGTCCCCAAGAGACCCAGGCAGAGGCTACATGATTGATTGATTGATTGATTGATTTGAGAGAGAAATAGAGAGAGAGCATGGGGAAGGGCAGAGGAAGAGAGAGAATCCTCAAGCAGGCTCCCCACTGAGAGGGGAGCCCCACACAGGGCTCAATCCCAGAACCCCGAGATCATGACCTGAGCCAAAATCAAGAGTTGGCCACTTAACCAACTGAGCCACCCAGGTGCCCTGAGAAAGGAGTTGGTGACAATGCAATTTCAAAATCGGTCTTAGCTAAAGCCACAGGGAAACTTGAAGTCTGAATAGTCCTTCAGAGTTTTACCATGTTGCACAGAGGAGGTTGAGTTCCATATCAAACAGTCATTAGATTTAGCTGCTCCTGAAAAGGAAGAGTTCCTTTGGTAAGGCAGCTCTCTAGCCTTATGAGTCACGTGCTGTCACTCTTATCATCTTCTGTTGGTTGTAGCAGTCGCCACCCAGATTCAAGGCTGGGGACATAGATTGCATCTCCTAATGGGAAGATGTATCAAAAATTATAATCATTTTTTTAACTGATTGTTTAAAAAATTATAACTATTGTAACCATATTTTAAACCAATTTTTGTCTGACTTTCCATTAATTCAAAGATATATTTCCTTTAAATAACAAATTTCCTGAAAAATTAGCTTACAGTTGCTATCCCCATGTTCTCACTACGACTCTTCCATAACCCTTAGCAACTTGCCTCTTGTCAATATCATCCCGCTGAATTCCTTTCTAAAAGTCACAGGCAGTTTTCCAGTTACCATATCACCATCTCTTCAATATGCACCGTGATACTGGATCATACTCAGTAAGCTTTTACTATATGCAGTATACTCTTTCTTCAGTTCTTATAATAACATCATGAGGCAGGTAACACTCCCTTTTCTTAGGCCATAAAAACAAGACATGAAAAGTTCAATGATTTTAACAGGTGTAAGGTGATATCTCATCATGGTTTTGATTTGCATTTCCCTGATGATTAGTGATGTTGAGCATCTTTCTGTGTGTCTGTTGGCCATCTGTGTGTCTTCTTTGGAAAAAAATGTCTATTCAGGTCCTCTGCCCATTTTTTAAATAGAATTCTTTATTTTTTTGGTGTTGAGTTACCTAAGTTCTTTATATATTTTTGATATTAACCTCTTACCAGATACATCATTTGCAAATATCTTCTCCCATTCAGTAGGTTGTCTTTTTATTTTGTTGATGGTTTCTTTTGCTATGCAAAGGCTTTTTATTTTGATGTAGTCCCAATAGATTATTTTTGCTGTTATTTCTCTTGTCTTAGGAGACATATCTAGAAAAATGTTGTTATGGCTGATGCCAGAGAAATTACTGCCTGTGTTCTCTTCTAGGATTTTTTATGGTTTCATGTCTGAGTCTTTAATTCATTTTGAGTTTATTTTTGTGTATGGTGTTAGAAAGTAATCCAGTTTCATTCTTTTACATGTAGCTGTCCAGTTTTCCCAGTACCATTTATTGAAAAGGATGTCTTTTCCCCATTATATATTCTCTTTTTATTTATTTTAATTCAGTATACTTACCATACAGTGTTATATTAGTTCCAGGTGTACAATATAGTGATTCAACAATTCTATGCACTATTCAGTGCCCATCATGATAAATGTACTTTTAATCCCCCTTTACCTACTTCACCCATCCCCTTATCCACCTCCCCTCTGGTAACTGTCAGTTTGTTTTCTGTAGTTAAGTGTCTGGTTTTTTGTCTCTTTTTTCCTTTCTTTTGTTTCTTAAATTCTATATATGAGTGAAATCATATGGTATTTGTTTTTCTCTGACTGACTTATTTCACTGAGCATTTTACTCTCTAGATCTATGTATATTGTTACAAATGGCAAGATTTCATTCGTTTTTTTCCCATTATATATTCTTTCCTCCTATATCATAGGTTAATTGACCATATAATCATGGGTTTATTTCTGGGGTCTCTATTCTGTTCCATTGATCTCTGTGTCTATTTTTGTGCCAGTACCATACTGTTTTGGTTATTGCAGCTTTATGGTATATCTTCAGATCTGGTATTGTGATACCTCCAGCTTTGTTCTTGGTTCTCAGGATTGCTTTGGGTATTCAGGGCCTTCTGTGGTTCCATACAAAGTTTAGTATTATCTGTTCTAGTTTTATGAAAAATGCCATTGGTGCTTTCATAGGGATTGCACTGGATCTCTAGATTGTTTTGGGTAATATGGATATTTTAACAACATTAATTCTTCCAATCCATGAGCATGAGATATGTTTCCATTTGCTTGTGTCATCTTCATTCCATTTCTTTCATCACTATTATAGTTTTTGGAATATAGGTCTTTCGCCTCTTTGGCTAAGTTTATTCCTAGGTATTTTATTATTTTTGGTGCATTTGTAAATTTTTTTTTTAATTTCTCTTGCAAACTTTGTTGTTAGTGTATAGACATATATATATACTTTAAGTTAATGTTATGCAGTCATCAAAGTTACTTAATTTCACTTCTGGATACACTTAGGAAAAAAGCAATCAGAGTTTTGTGTTCTACTAACCTCAGTGCAAATGGATCTTGCCTGACTCTTTTTAACCTGGGAAAGTCATCAATATCCTTGGTGTCATTTTCCAAGTCTTGTAAAACTAAGTGGTTGCCATTCAAACTGTGCATAACTTCAAGCCTCTACCCCAAAATAAACACAAACTCAGCCCCATAGGCAGTTGTCTATTTGATAAAAATGACATACTGTTGCAGTTGTCTATTTGATAAAAATGACATACTGTTGCAGTTGCCAGTAAGCCTTTGGGGGAGCAGGGAGTGAGTTAGATATTTGGTTGATTTTTATTTAGTGGAAAGAGAGCTTGATCTGGGTGCCATGGCAGCAAAAAGAATGACTGGCCAAACTCAGTTGGAATGACTTGTAATTACAAGTCCTCACTGGTTAGACTTATAAGTTATCAGCTGGCTAAGGAGGGACCATAAGGAAAAATTACATGCCAGCTTTGGGTAAGAATGACAATTCTTTATTTTCTGAGATCAACTCCCCAAGTATCTTTTTAAGACTAAAACTCTGGAACATTTCTCTAGTTTGGTCCCCTGTCAAAGGAAAGAGATAGAATAAAAAAGTTTTAAGATACATTCAGAAAGAAAGAGCTCTTCTATGCATATGTATATATGCATATCAATTGATAAGAAATGAAAAGGTGAAGGAAAGTGATTGAAGTTAGGAATGGTGTTCAACTGAAGTGGACTCCACCCAGAAGTACATTCTCCCTCCTTTAAACTCTTAGAACACATACCTTATATAACAATTTAGTATCTATTTTATTCTATTTAACAATTCTTTTAATTATATATAAATAGATGCCTTCTCTGCTAGATGGTAAGGCCCTGCATGTTTTATTAACCTTTGAAAGAAATGAGTATTTTATTTATGTTAACTCCCTGGAATATAAGAAATGTCTTTCACATGGATGATGCACAATTATTCTTGTTCAATTTAGTTGGATTCTGTTTTCATGTTTGAAAATGCAATGCACAATATGATGGTTAAGTAATCAAAATGAACATTGCAAAATCTCTAAGATTTCCTGTGAAAGCTGGCATATGGATATTTCAGATAGGTCCAGGCAGTCAAAGACCCGTTTTTGTATGTGCATAAAACAAATTCTAGGAGGGTGCACATTAATAGGTGAACAGTGAAAAGAAGGTTCTAGCAATTTCATATTATACTTTTTTGAATTTCTGGAATTTTTACAATGAAAATGTTCAACTAGAGTGGAGACTGATCTCATTATAAGGTGAGTAGAGTGCAAACACAAGTGATAGGTGAGGTTGGGGCGTGGCACATAGTTGAGAGAAAGATAAATAGGAAAGGTGCTAGAGGGGGATGTAAGAGGTGTAAGAGCACACTAAACAGGGAAATTGATGGGTTTTATGGACGATGTCCTTTTATTTTAAACCTTTGCATTATGCCAATCCTGCTTTCATAAAAGGAACTTTGTGATTCAGGGAAAATTCCTATGCCTTACACTCTTCAAGTTAGTTGAAGTTTAAGCATGTAAAATATTTAAATCTATTCATGACCCAGGTCCTGTGATAGACACTGGGGATACAAATTATAAGAAGTAATTAAAAATAAAAACCAATGTCATTTCAGTCTTTAAACAGTGTTGAGGCTGAACATATACTCCTATATGTGTTTGAAGTTAACATTGTGACTAAGCAAAACAACCTGGTTCCTTCTCCATAAACAATTGCTTCTGGAAGATAACACTATAAAACAACTAAACAAATTACTTATAAGCAAATAGCTTCCTCATCAAAAAGTACTTCAGGACCCTCATTTCTGTGTGCCTATCAATATAAAGCTATTTTGCCATAATCTCTGCCCAATTCCAATGAGTTCCACGTCTTGCAAGACACACCTAAAGTCAACCAGCCAGCCCAGGACCTAAAATACGATAAATATCCTTCCAAGACCTTCTGTTCTAAGATAGTATAAGACTCAGTCAAGGTGGTGTTCTCCCTTACTGCATTAAGTATCATAAACATAAACATAGCTTTCCTGAAACAATTGGTTTGTTGGTGGTGTTTCAGGGGAGTAAACTGTTCACACATTGTTTCCGCCTTTAAGGAACTTAGAAGTTAAGAACATGTGGTATCTTAACATTTATCTAGATAGCAGTCTATCAGACTTAAAGTGATGGAAAATTTTATCCAAAATTGTCCTTCTACTATGACTCTCAGGGGCTCCATATCCACTCATTCATTCAACTCCTTGAAATAGATGACTATGTAAATTAATAATACATTGTATGTGTGGGCTCTATATAAGTCATATATATGATAATTTATATTTTCTGTACTCAAAGAGATTGTAGCCTGCTAGAGAAGCAAACATGCACACATTTATAAGAAAAAATGACACTAATACTTACAATTCAGTATGCACAGGTAGCAAGGGAAGTATAGAGCATGCCTATGTGTGCATAGACAAGTCATGCAAAATGTCATGGAAGGGTTTCTTGAGTCAATGATAAGTTAGTAACAAGACGTTTGCAAAGGAAAACTATAATACAGTTGATCCTTGAATAATGCAGGGATTAGGGGCACTAACACCCCCAACACAAATGAAAATTCCCATATAATATTTGACTCCCCCAAAACCTTACTACTAAGAGCCTCCTGTTGACTGGAAGTCTTACAGATAACATAAAGAGTTGATTTACCCATATTTTGTATCTAATATGTATTATATACTGTTTTCTTACGATTAAGTAAATTTGAGAAAAGAAAATGTTAAGAAAATCATAAGGAAGAGAAAAAATACATTTAGAGTACTGTCTTTTATTTATTTTTAAAAATCCATGTATATATGGACCTTTGCAGTTCAAACCTGTGTTGTTCAGATATGAAGAGATGTAAGTGAGCATGCCATGTTTGCAAATTGCAAGTCTAGTATGGTTAGCCCGTATTGTATAAAATGTGTGAAAACAGTAGATTCTGAAGGGCCATTTATGCCATTATAGAAAGTTACTACAGTACCCTTTAGGTAATAGCAATCACTGAAGAGTACTGAGCATGGGACAAAGTTGTTCCTCACTACACGTTAGCCCTATTTCTGTGGCAGCACTCTGAAGAATGATTTATTAAGGGATGAGAATACAGGTAAAGTGACTAGCTAGAAAGTTATTGTGGCAGTTCAGAGGAGCACGAAGACAGCCTGACCTCCTAATAGAAAGGGAAGGATTAGAACAAGAGAAATTGAGGAAGTTGAATTAAGACAGTTCAAAAAATGATTAATCATTAAGATAAAAATGGTCAAAGTGAAGGAGCAATTATCACATCACTATCAATAGGTGGTTGGTTGATGATTATTGTGCTATTTACCCAAAGTAATGATGATAGGCAATTATTTTCATAATATATTAGTCTTAAAACATTTTTAAACTCATTATGGACATATCAATCTTATTTGATAAGTCAATAATATTGATCTACTCAACCACATGCAGTTTTCTTTATTTAACTGACTATATAGAAATGGATGGCCATGCAGAGCGTAGTTAATGATGAAGAGAAATGGTGGCTATAAAAGTACTTAAAATAATCCATAGGTAGTTTTTATATCCATCAATGTCAGCCACTGTCCACTGTCAGTCAGGTCTTGAACTTAAACCTATTGAAAAGATAATAAATAAAATAGTCTACTCCATGATGTCTCCTATATTAAGTTTAATTATCTATTTTGTCATGCTGGTGTGTGATGGCACATTGAGAGGTGAGAAAATCATTTTTGCTCATGCATTCTATTAGAAATCTGCACCTAAACTTGGTTGGACCAAGTTTAGCTTAAAAAAACAGAAAGGTTGTGGACTTGCATGGGAGAGAGGAGGAAAGGGGGGAGATTTTATAATAGTGAAGTGAAAATGAAACACTGCATGTTTACTTTCATGTTAAAGAATTGTGACAGAGGGGTGCCTAGGTGGCTTAGTTGGTTAAGCGTCTGCCTTTGGCTCAGGTCATGATCCTGGAGTCCCAGGATCCAGCCCCACATCTGGTTCCCTGCTTAGTGGGGAGTCTGCTTCTCCCTTGCCCTCTGCCCCTCCCCCTGCTCCTTCTATCTCTGTCTCTCTCTCACTCTCTCTCACTCACTGTCTCAAGTAAATAAATTTTAAAAAATTTAAAAAAAATTGTGACAGATAGGAAGTCTATAAGTTATTTTTACAATGTTGAATTAAAGAATCCTTATATATAAACAAGTACTCACTGGTCCTGTGTACCTCAACCATTTTCCTTATGGGTAAAAGTGAAAGAACCTTTAATTCTTAAGGTAAGAGCCTGAAAAAGATTGGTTATTGGGGGACATGAGGTAGTATTTTTATCAGGCTACTTCTAGCCAGGTGTAACTTGAACTGTTGCTATATACATAAACTAACTCTATTGGTAGCAGGCCTTTTAGCCATTTGATGGGTTGATGGAAAGTATGAAACTCTTAAAAATATTTACTTAAAGCAACTTTTTTTTTTTTTACTTCACTCTTAGGCATGACTAGAAAGTCACACCATGCCTAGAAATGGCAAGATATATATGTTTTCTTAATAGTACAAACATTTTATGCTTATTGTTTTAAAATTTAGATGTTATTATCAATCAGGTGTGGTGAAGCCAACAGATCAGGAGACAAGTGCCACTGAAAAGATAGTTTTTTACTCCGAGGTTCTAAGGGGAGGAGGCGCACCACACATGTAGGTGTCACACAGGGAAGCCCCAGAGTCAGTAAGGAGGCAAAGGGAACAGGAGGAAAGCATGAACAAAAACCTTTACTGTGGTTTCCATGTGAAAGAAAGGACAAGGCAAGTAAGCAGATTTAGGATTGGCAAGTTTGAATACCTTCAGTGGGCTCTGGGGTATAGCAGCTCTCTCTAGATGTCTGGTGCCTGGCCCTGAGTGATTAGGAGCTGGGGATCGTAGCCAGGAGCTTAAGAGCCCTAGAGAGTGATAAAAGAGGTATTGGAGTGTGGGCTTGGATGAGTTGATTTGCATATGAAAGACACCCTTACAGGCTGAGTCCTTTACTATCTCTAGGAATTGGCTAGCCCTGGGAGTAGTGTCTCTGGGGTCAGCAAGGCCCCAGATGTCAAAGCTTCAGAAGTATACAAAAAAAATAAAATAAAATAAAGAGGCATGATTAATACAGTTGTCAATGTCAAAGCCTTTATGTTTACTCACCCCAAAATGGAAAAACAAAAACAAAAACAAAAACCTAAATCTGTTCTTACAATAGGCCCCACTGGTTAATCTCACTAACAACTAGACTTCTGAGCTGGTACTACTCTTATTCTTAAAGCTAAAAAAGCCTGGCCACTAGAAAATTCATAATTGCCTTTTGCTTGTGTTTTCCAAAGACTTTAAAACATGTCAGGAATTCAAAAAAACTGTATTTAAGGTAAAGAAGTATTTCTTTACTTATTTATCTAGTGAGATAAGAATATAAGCTGGTATTAAAAATCACCTGGGAGAAAAAAAAATTATAAGCGTATTCCGTTTGCTACCTTTGCCTTCAAGCAGAGTAACACATAACCTATTTACAGAAGGAATGCATTTCACACTGAAGCAGATAATAACTTTATTATAATACACACATATATATGCAGAAGACTATGTGAGGTTGTATTTCTCTACTTTATGACCAAAAATACAGAAGGGCAATCTATTGATTAAAGACTTCAGGATAAGATAGGCCCAGTATAGACTGGATGTTTGTGTCCTCTCAAAATTTCTATGTTGAGACCTGATCATCAAAGTGATGGTACCCTGAGGTGGCACTTTTGAAAGGTGATTAGGTCATGAGGGCAGAGTCATCATGAGGATGAATGGGATTAGTTCCTTTATAAAAGAGGCCCCAGCAAGATCCTTCATCCTTTCTGCCATGTGAGGTTATCACTAAAAGAGGGACAGATAGAAAGGAGCCCTCACCAGACCCTGAATCTGCCAGTGCCTTGATCTTGGACTTTGCAAGCTACAGAACTGTGAAAAAATAAATGTTTACTGTTTATGAACCATTCAACCCATTGTATTTTGTCATCGTAGCCCAAACAGACTAAGACAAGGCCATGACACGACATTGAGTTTGGAATTTATAGGACTGTTCTATATAGTTTGAAAATGCCTTTTAGTTTTACTACAATTATCTTTAAGATTTTTAAATATGAATTTTATTTTTAAGGGGGTGCCTGGGTGGCTCAGTCAGTTAAGCATCTGCCTTCAGCTCAGGTCATGATCTCAGGATCCTGGGATCAAGCCTCACATCTGCTTCTCCCTTTCCCTCTGCCCCTTTCCTCCCCTCACCCCCGGTCATGCTCTCTCTCTCTCTCTCAAATAAATAAATAAAATATATTTTTTTTCTAAAGATTTTATTTATTTATTTGACAGAGAGAGACACAGTGAGAGACGGAACACAAACAGGGGGAGAGGGAGAAGCAGACTCCCCGCTGAGCAGGGAGCCCAATGCGGGGCTGGATTCCAGGACCCTGAGATCATGACCTAGCCGAAGGCAGATGCTTAATGACTGAGCCACCCAGGCGCCCCAAATAAAATATTTTTAAAAAATGAATTTTATGGGCGCCTGGGTGGCTCAGTCGTTAAGCGTCTGCCTTCGGCTCAGGTCATGATCCCAGGGCCCTGGGATCGAGTCCCACATCGGGCTCCCTGCTCGGCAGGAAGCCTGCTTCTCCCTCTCCCACTCCCCCTGCTTGTGTTCCTGCTCTCGCTGTCTCTCTCTCTGTCAAATAAATAAATAAAATCTTAAAAAAAAAAATGAATTTTATTTTTATCTAATAAATTTTTTCTATTCCTGCTGAGAATGCAGATAGACATTCTTTTTTAATTTTTTAATAGTGTTGTTGAGGTGTGATTGATATACACATTTAAAAAACTGCACATATTTAATGTATACAATTTGATGAGTTTGAACATATGAATACACCCATGATACCATAACCATAATTAAGGTAATAAACATATCTATCCTTTCCAGAAGTTTCCTTGTGTCACTTTGCTATTTTTTTTTTTTTCTGGTAAGAAAACTTAACGTGAACTCTTTTCTCTTAACAAATTTTGAAGTGTACCATACTGTAAAGTTAACTATAAGTGCTCTGTTACACAATAGACCATTTGCTGTAACTCTTGTTTGAACTGTATTTTAAATCAAGAACGTGGTTTTTGTCTTTAGATGAATCAGAATATCTTATAAGCATTCAGCCACTCAACAAGTGTCTGCTGAATTCCACATTACCTTATTTATTTATTTTTTTTAGGTTTATGGTAGGCATAGAATGATCAGTGTTCATTACAAGATCTACTAGTATCTCTATAAAACTAGGAGGTCCCTTTTAAATGCACATTTCAACTTGGTTATTCCTGAGATAAGAATAGTGAGATATAGTTGTATGGTTTTCAGATCACAAACATAATCTTAACAGTGCACATTACAGCCTAATCCTGGAGTCAATTAATAAATTGGTTGAAATAGCAGTTTGATTAAAATCTCAGATGTGCTAATTCGCTTTCCTAGTGCCCTTTAATTAAGACTTTAATAGAGTCTGCAATTACCTGCAAATTTTTTCTTTGTCTTAAATATTTGTGCTTTAATCCTTAACTTTCAAAGCTCCTTCAACTCACCAAAGCACAAGAACAACTACTCTTAGAAATTGAGTTAAAACAGAGAGAAATTAACGACCTTTTCCTTCAATCAGATGAACAGGACTCTATGATTTTAAAACGCTTATTGAAATTTAAGTTGCAAATGCATATTTTACTTATTGGTGTGCATTTTTGTTGTTTTTGTTTGTTTTGGTTTTTGGTTTGTTGCTGTTTTTGTTATTAAAAAAATTACTTTTGGTGAATGTGATAGCATTGTGTGGACATTTTTTTTAAAAGATTTTATTTATTTATTTGAGAGAGAGAACACGGAGAGTGAGGGGGAGAAGCAGACTCCCCACCGAGCAGAGAGCCGGATATGATGCAGGGCTCCATCCCAGAACCCTGAGATCATGACCTGAGCCAAAGGCAGACGCTTAACCGACTAAGCCATCTGGGTGCCCCTGTGGGCATTTCTACTTAAACTATTTTGTTTTTGTATTTAGTTTTAATATAGAATACTTAACACTGAAATTTATGGGGTTTTGTGTTGAAATTGTAACTATGGGAAAATATACAATTTTATCTCATCTTGTTTTTAACTACCATTTTGTGAGCTTTTACTCTGCATCAGGCATTGTTCAAACCGCTTCACATAAACTAAAACTATTTCATTTATTACTCCAATAATTGAATTCAGTAGATATTGTTGTTACCCACATTTTAAAGATAATAGAATTAAGAATAACAGATTTGAGGTAGGTGGTTCACAGTTACAGGCATGTAAATGGCAGGATTATAACTAAAAGGCAGGTCTATGTGACTCCAGAATTTATACGTACCTATGCTAAGCTTATCTTAATTGTTTGAGTTTATTGAATTGTTATTAACTAACTAGCATTTGAAGGCTCATGTTTAAATTTCTAGTGTATGATATGACATATGTTTCTATCAAATTTCCAAATACAAAGACTAATTTACTGATTGCTTCTTTTAAATGGGAAATAACAATGCATTGGTATTGTTTTGTGGTGAATCATGACTTCACTGTGAAGAAGTGATTATCTCCCAAACCTTTCTTCAAAAATAAACAAATGAGCAAGTAAACAGACCTCAGTCTGAGGCTTTTTTTTTAAATAAGTAGATATTCACATATGAAAAACATTGCAACAAAAAGCCCACTCTGGATTTGACTGCCATCCATAACAACTCCCCTCCCACCCACAAAAATGTTCTTTCAGAGAAGAACTGAGTCTTTTATAGAAAGTATGTCTAAGACTGATTTGCAAAACAAAAATGCTATAAAAATAGGGGTGCCTGGGTGGCTCAATAGGTTAGCCTCCGACTCGGTTTTGGCTCAGGTCATGACCTTAGGGTCTTGAGATTGAGCCCCGCCTTGGACTCCATGCTCAGCACAGAATCTGCTTGGGATTCTTTCCCTCTTCCTGTCTCTCCCCCTCTCCCTCCCCCTCTCCCTCCTGCTCTCCCTTCTCCCCCCGCTACCCTCCCTTTCCTCCCACACTCTCTCTCTCAAATAAACAAAATCTTTTTTAAAATGCTGTAAAAATATGCTCTAGGCCACATATTGGAACGTACCAAAGCAATGCAAAAAAAAAGTAGTTCCTAGCTTAGCTTAGAAGTATGCAAACTAATAAAGATGCCAGGTTTGAGGAGTTGCCACTTAAGAAACATTCCAGCATATTCATTGATTCAGAATAGAAAAAGTTTATCTCAAAAAATATATAGACACTACACTTATAATTGATAATTATAATAGATGATTGAAAAATTGAAGAAATATGCTTGTATGTTTTTAAATCACTAATATAATGTAGGAAATTAGGTTTAAGAAAATATACTAATAGTTCCTGTTACATATACTCTTGAAGTAAGCTCATTGCAACACTGGTACAATCAGAGATTGAAAGGAGTTGAAGAGCAATTACAATCACTTTGTATAGGGAAACATGTTTAAATTCATGTGTTACCATGCTTTTCACAGATATTCATAGTTTTCAAAATTGCAAAATTATATATATATCATATAAAAATTGTAGACCAACTCAAACCCCAACAGCATTTGCGGGGATGAGGGGTTTGTGGAAGGAATTTTGTTAAATGTTGACAATAAAGAATAAATATTTCACAATGCATCATGGAACACTACGTCAAAAACTAATGATGGGATGTATGGTGATCAACATAACAACAAAAAATTTTTAAAAATAATGACAAACTGACTAAACCAATAGTGTCGCATTCCCATAATAGTATCCTAAATCTCTTCAAAATTCACTTCTACAAAAGAAAAGAAAAAGAGTGATGACATGAAGAAATGCCCTAAAACATTATTAAATGAAAGAGGTGATTACTATAAAAAATAAATAAATAAATATTTCAAAAAAGTACGTAAGAAGAAGTGGCTTGTCTTTCTAGGTATTCAGCTCATACAATAATTTAAGCAATATGGAAATGGGACAAAGATTGAAAAATGAAACAGTGGAAGAAAAATATATATTTCAGAAAAGATCTAGTTTATATGAAAATTAAAAATTTTAATAAAGGAAACATTTACACAATAAAGGAAAGTATATGCCTTTTAACTTAAATTACTTAGACTATATTTAAATACTCAGGAAAATAAAATGTTAATTCTTATTTTATCTATTAATATTCAAATATAGGTATTTGGGTTAACTACATCTGTTAGAAACAAAATATAGATGAAGCAATTAAGTTTAAAAATTTTTTTGTATTAAATGGTAATATCTGACATTAACCAATGAAATACCTATTATTTAAATATTTTAAGTGCTTTTCTAAAAAAACAATGAGGTTTTTCAGAAAATCTTTGCTATAATGACGAAATTACCTTATAAAGTTATAGTAAAATGCTGGTGCCAGAGCCTCAGAAAATACATATTACCTAATAATTCTCCTAGCCCTGTCTTCTCTTCTCCTGTTTCCTCTTCTACTATTATTTCCCATTTTGATTGTGCAATTCATTGTGGTATATCATTTTTTTTAATTTTTTTTATTCTTATGTTAATCCCCATACATTATATCATTAGTTTTAGATGAAGTGTTCCATGATTCATTGTTTGTGCATAACACCCAGTGCTCCATGCAGAACGTGCCCTCCTCAATACCCATCACCAGGCTAACCCATCCTCACACCCCCCTCCCCTCTAGAACCCTCAGTTTGTTTTTCAGAGTCCCTCATCTCTCATGGTTCGTCTACCCCTCTGATTTCCCCCGCTTCATTCTTCCCGTCCCGCTACCTTCTTCTTCTTCTTTTTTTTTTTTCCTTAACATATATTGCATTATTTGTTTCAGAGGTACAGATCTGAGATTCAACAGTCTTGCACAATTCACAGCGCTTACCAGAGCACATACCCTCCCCAGTGTCTATCACCCAGTCACCCCATCCTTCCCACCCCACCCCCCACTCCAGCAACCCTCAGTTTGTTTCCTGCAATTAAGAATTCCTCATATCAGTGAGATCAGATGATACATGTCTTTCTCTGTTTGACTTATTTCACTCAACATAATACCCTCCAGTTCCATCCACGTTGTTGCAAATGGCAAGATCTCATTCCTTTTGATGGCTGCATAATATTCCATTGTATATATATATGTGGTATATCATTTTATGTCTTTATTATTTCAGGGTCTTTCAACACAAATAACCTGTTCTCTTTTCTTGGAGTACTTTCCATGTAAATAATTCATCACCATATTTATAGTAAATAATAAGAAAGTAGTGCTCAGTTTGGCAGTACATATTCTAAAATTGGAATGATACAGAGATTACCCTGGCCCCTGCGCAAGGATGACATGCAAATTTGTGAAGCATTTAATATTTTTTAGACTTGTCAAATTTTATCTTGTACACCTGAAACTAATGTAACATTGTGTCAACTATCCTTTAATTAAAAAATAATAATAATGAGAAAGTAATGAGATGACATCATATATTTGAAACCATATTTCCATGTTGAGGGGCTATAGACTCAGTGTGATTATAGAAGTAAATACTGAGCAAGGAAAGAATTCTTAGAAAATGTTAATTATGGAGGAATTTGTGGATTATCTCCATAGTCTCTAAAAAGAAAATCTATAAATGCCCATCACCCACCATGGCATTCGTTAGAAGGTACTAGCTATTTCACAATAAGCAGGGGTTTTTTTGTTTTGTGTATTTTATTTTATTTTATTTTATTTTATTTTATTTTATTTTATTTTATTTTATTTTATTATTTATTTGACAGAGAGAGGCACAGCGAGAGAGGGAACACAAGCAGGGGGAGTGAGAGAGGGAGAAACAGGCTTCCCGCGGAGCAGGGAAGCCGATGCAGGGCTCGATCCCAGGACCCTGGGATCATGACCTGAGCTGAAGGCAGACGCTTAACAACTGAGCCACCCAGGCATCCCAATAAGCAGGGTGTTAACTAATATATATTGATATACTTTTATAATTCTCAGCCTACTTCACATAAAAATAGGCATTTCTACATGTTCTATTATAATTAGGATTTCTTGAATCCCCATTAGTAAAATTACTTGTAGTAAAGTTATAAAATGAAGAAATGGGTAATTAGGTAGCACTGAATCCAGTAGTTAAGACTTAATTTCATTGATAGCAATTTTTAAGTAAGAACAGGCAATAAATTCAGACTCTTCTCTTCCTCATAAGTTTTGTGGGCAGGCTATAAATGCTAAACATCAAAAATGATATTTTACTGGGAATTAGGGGCAGCACAATACTAGTTGACTGAGCCAAGGAAACACATTTCTTAGGTAAGAACTCTTTTATGCTTTGTAAAATCAGATCTGTGCTAAGGAAGAAATAGCCTGAATTCCTGATAATTATGAAAATTAGAATATTTGGTAGGTGGATAGGGAAGATTAAGAGTTACAAAAACTTTAAAGAAGTGTTCTTTGGAAACACTTTAAGAAGACCAATGCTGAGCTACGTGGAAAAAGCACCTGGAATTGGCAGAAACAGAGGAACTCAGCCTGGGGAGGAAAAAGGTGATAGGAACAAGAAGATGTTATTACCTTGTCAAGGTGTACTGACTGATCTCTAAGGGGAGAAACTGTATCTTGATTAATGTAATTAGGTGCCCCCCTCCCCTATAATAAGAACATTGAGCACATCACCTTTAGAAAAGTTGAACTGCTGATGTTGTTCATTCTTCTGTAAAATAGAGATATATCTGGAGCCCAATATCACATGCTTAGCTACCAGCTATGGCAGAGGAATCTGGCTTCCACTCGGGCATAATTAAAAGACTGTACTTTAATTATGTTCTGGTGTGAATGCCACGGTTTCCCTATTTAAGAGAGACACAGTGCAAAAGTTTTCATATCTCCCCTAACTTTTCTTTTCTATTGCGTACAAGAGCAATTGAAATTGACATGTTTACCCTGCCTTGATTCAGCCCTCAGTGTTCTTCATCTGGACTGTTTTAAGAGCTTTCTAACAAGATTCTTTGCTCATGTGATCTGACCACTACCCTTGCACTGTTTTATCTTTCTGAAGCAGAGATCTGACCATGTTACTCTCATAAATAAAATCATTCATTGCCTTTTACTAGCATACATAAAACTCCTGAGCGAAGTCTTCCACAGTCTGTTCGTTTAGCTCTTTACTGCATTTGTACACTGTTGTTCTCCTCTTCTCCATTTGCTTTGTGTTCCTGAAAACCCAGATTTCTTATCTGTTACCAGGAGTCATGCTCTTTCCACCACAATGAGAAAGCAGCTACTCCTTACCCTCACTCTTGTCTTGACTTGTTATTCTCAAATGTCCATCTGGTGAACACCAACTCCTTGTGGTCAAGGACTTCATTTAAATGTCGTCTCCTCTGGGGAACCTTTGCTGACCTGTCCTAGCAAACTTTGATGTATCCTTCACTCCAATTTTATTCCAGCAGGTATCAGTTTCCCATAATTCCCATGAAAGTAGCTATATAACCACTTTAAAATGAAATGTACCTAGAAGACAGAACAGTTTTTTAATTGTTATATTATATGAATAGACCCTAGCATATGCTAAGTTCATATAAATTTGTTGACTGAGTAAATAAATAATACTCAACATTTATGAAACATTTATATTTTTCACATATTATGAAACTACTTTGGACTTCATAAAGTTTTCTAACTTTAATCCTCTGAGTAAATTTCAGCAACAGAATTTTTTTTTAAACAAAACTAAACATTTCTGCTACCCTGCAATTTAACTTTAGTTATATAATTCTACCTACAATTAAATGACCACAGTTGTCTACCTATCAAAATATACTTGAGAACCGGCCCTAAAAAACTTCTTTAGCTCAGTTGAAATTTGTTCACAAACTAAAGTTTCTACCTTTAGAGGTAGAGAATAGTTCTTATGCTCATTTTTTTACTTAGAATTCATCTACTCTAAATGCCTACTGCCATCCATCCATCTGGTGATTACTGAGCTACTGATATTTAAAATTAATTTAGTGAAGGATATCAATGTAAAACTCATAATAATTTATGCTTTCAAGGAATTGATAGTTCAGTTAGTATCTTTCCCATTTCATAATTAAAATGAGCAGAAACTAGAGTGGCTCCCCTTTTCATCTCCCTCTCCTCACCATAGGGCCTGCAATTCTTTAAATGTACCCTTGCATGAAAAGCTATTGAAGACCCATATTGTCATGATTGTTTCAGCTTTCACATACTCCACTTTATAAAAATCCCCTTCTTAAAATGAAGCAGCTATAAACCAATATGCTCTTCTAAATGCAAAGCATTTATGCATTTCTCCATTTGAAAATATATAGTGGTTTTTTTTATTATTTGTAAAATGCACTTCAGATATCCCTATGATTTATGTTATTCTTAACTCTTGCCTCTTCCCTAGAGTGTAACTCAGAATGAGTTCATTTTGTATTAAGGTATCTGTTGCAAATACCACCTTCTATTTCTTGTAATGTAATTTCAATAGGAATTTTTCCCTCTTTTTCCTTTTTCTCTGTGCCTTTTTTTTATACTAGCTAAAAAATTCTTATGATAATCAAATTTTAACCCACATATTGTGTATCCCTCTATATATTGTCTGATTGGTGCAGAATGAAAAATGGAATTATCTCCTCCTCTGCTAGATTTCATGATGCTTGTATTAATTCATCCTATGATTGCAATAGCCTTTTTTTTTTTTTGGCAACCGTAATTTCTTATTGGTCCATACATACACATTGGCAGTAAAATAAGACACACTTTTTAAATGAATAATAATTATTTTTGCAATATAAAGATGTTGATTAATCAAGGAAAGCATGCATTATCTCGAGTGTGCTCTGAGAGGTTAACCAAGTAAGTGCTTCCTTTTTAAAATACATTTGTTCAACTATTGACTTATTCATTAGCCATTTTTGAGACATCTATTCTGTGTGCATTGCAGAAAGACTTTTTTCCTAAGTGGTTAGACAGCTAAATCAGGTAATTGAATAAAAATATTTAATTATCCAAGGGAAAGCTTTTATTTTGTTGTATGTTATCTAGATCACTATAAGCAAATAGAATTTTTAGTATTCTGAATAAAAATAGAGTTGCTTGTGTTTAATATGGTATACTTCACATCAATTATTTCTCATGACCTTTACATTATAGAGAACACTAATGAAGAACTTGTTGCCAAGATGGGAGGCAAAAGGATAGGTCAGGGATTGTGGATTATTGGAAAAGAAACCCATTCGTGTTGCTTACATATTAAAGATAACCTTCCCATACAAGGAAGCAAAAAAAAATTTTTTTTGAGAACACATCCAATCTTCTGTTCAACTATAAAAAATAGAAATTCACAAACAAGACTGCCTGAGTCTAGCTTTCTGGTTCTACTCTCCACCTTTCTCCCCTTCTGATATTTATTAATCTGCTCTAATATCTGTTCCATCTCTATTTATACACTGTAAACTTAACCTGGTTCTTCAGCAATCTCAAAAGTATGACCATATATCTGCAAGCAGGAAATATATGTTAAATGAAAAGACTTTGAGATGGGTCTGAGTTCTGTGATTTGTTTAGTTTACAATTGCACATGGCTTGACCTCAAAAAATATACATTTCTTTATTGGTAAAATTGGGGAATAATGCTAACTCATCAAGTTACTACGAAGTTTAAGTAAACTAAGTAAATACTATATAGTGGTTGATGTTTTATTTTATTTTATTTTTTTTTTTAAAGATTTTATTTATTTATTTGAGAGAGAGAATGAGAGACAGAGAGCACGAGAGGGAAGAGGGCAGAGGGAGAAGCAGACTCCCCGCGGAGCAGGGAGCCCGATGCGGGACTCGATCCCGGGACTGCAGGATCATGACCTGAGCCGAAGGCAGTCGCTTAACCAACTGAGCCACCCAGGCGCCCTATAGTGGTTGATGTTTTAATTATCACTATTATTATCATTCTTAGTATCCAGTATAAGAAGTGCATTTATCCCATTGTCCCCTAATCCTTTGACAATGCCTACCTCATCGATGAACTTTCTTTAACATATAATGTGTACATCTATTGGTTTGTGTCTACCTTGCTCCCATACTTCTCAGGCTAGCATCCCTCTTCTCAGATCTACCATTCCTGCCATTTTTATCAACAACTTTTCTTGAGGATTTGCCATATTCTTATATGCCTGTGGCCATCTGGTCACACTTAGTTTAACAATAGGAATCTTATTTGAGTTTAGCAATTCATCCAAAGCTGTTGTAAATTGTTTTGGATCTTTCAGCTTTTTGATTGTTTTAGTTTGGTTATATGAGTCTAGAAGCATACCTTGCCTAATGAGTATAATTAAGAATTTTACAAATTTTGTTAAATAAATGATTGAACATATTTAAAAATATATAATTAGAAGAACTTGTTTCTGTAAATCTTAGGATCAGGCAGTTGGCTGTGCCTTGTTACCTTTTATTCTTTTATATATTATGCAAATTTTTGTAGCCTTCTTTAGGTAAAAGAATTTAATTTTCTTCTTTACCACAGTAATGTGTGAATCTTAAATTACACTCAAATAAGACTGTTTCTCCAAACCATAAATATTTGAATTTTTAATTAGGCAAGAATGTTATAAAGTGTAAAGACAAGAGATTGAAGACACTGAGAAATATTGAGGTAAAAGGGAATTTCTAAATCTTTGACTTGCAGTCTATTTTACTCAAAAATTTTGACTTTTGTGAGGGGCGCCTGGGTGGCTCAGTTGGTTAAGCATCTGCCTTTGGCTCAGGTCATGATCTCAGGGTCCTGGGATCGAGCGCGGCGGTAGCCTCCCTGCTCAGCAGGGAGTCTGCTTCTCCCTCTCCCTCTGCCCCACCCACTCATGTTTTCTCTCTCTCTCACAAATAAATAAAATCTTTAAAAAATTTTTGACTTTTGTGTATTTCATTCACAAAAATAAGAAAGGGACTGAGGTCTATAAGAATTCTGAACAAGATTGTGGTTTGACAGTCAATTGATTATGACTGATTGGTGACTTCATCGTCAGCAATTTTATCACTGTTTTCCAGTTCCCACAATCTGCTCGTCCAGCTGTCCAAGGAATGCTGCTGAAGTAGGCTGCCTCCATTCTCTCTCCCATCTGCTGTTTTTATTTTTACACTTTAATTATGAAATTAGGTCCAGAAAAGTGGAAAATTTTGCAATATCCTACAACTACAATAAGTTTTTCATAATCATATGAAAGAGTGGTCAGTCATGTGTTATAAGAACACTGGGCAAAATCTCACATGATCAGCGTTCTTATTCCTGCTTTATTACCAACTAGCTGAATAGCCCTGGTCAAGTATTGTGGAGCTTTCCTTTTCTATGATTCTGTTACTTGAAAGGCCTAGGTTGTTGCAGGTTATTGGTAAAGCAAAATATTAATATTAAATCTTAACAAACTACTTCCATACAGGTCTATTGCCACAAAAACAGATTCTAAAAATCTGTCTTGGGACGCCTGGGTGGCTCAGTGGGTTGAGTGGCTGACTCTTGATTTAGGCTCAGGTCATGATCTCAGGGTCCTGGGATTGAGCCCTGTATCAGTTTCCATGCTCAGTGGGGAGTCCACTTCAGGATTCTCTCTCTCCCTCTCTCCTTCCCCTGCTCATATAAATTAATAAATCTTTTTTAAAAATCTGTCTAAGTTGGGAACTGGCACAATGGCAGACATATAGACTGGGTCAGAATAAAGAGCCTAGAAATAAACCCACACATATATTGTCAACTGGTTTTGACAAAGGATGCAATGGGGTAAAGACTGTGTCTTGGGAACACTGGATATCCACATGCAGAAGAATAAAATTGGACCTATATTTTACACCATATAAAAAAGTCAACTCAAAATAGATTTAAAACTTAAACATGAGAACTGAAATTATAAAACTCCTAGAAGGAAACCTAAGGGGAAAGCTTCAGGGCTTGGATTTTAGTAATGATTTCTTGGATATGACACCAAAGGACAGGAAACAAAAGTAAAAATAAACAAGTGGACCATAGCAAACTAAAAAAGCTTCTGCACAGTAAAATAAACAATCTTTTGAGTGAAAAAATGACCCATAAAATGGGAAAAATATTTGTAATCCATATATTTGATACGGTTTTATTGTCCAAAATATATAAGGAACTCCTAAACTCAATAGCAAATAAACCAAAACAAGACAACAAATAACTATGAAAAAATGAGAAAAGGACTTGAATAGACATCTCTCCAAAAAGACATACAAGTAGCTAACAGACATATGAAAAGATGCTCCACATCATTAATCAACAGGGGAATGAAAATCAAAATCACAATGAGATATCACCTCACATCTAGGATAGCTATGATAAAAAAAAAAAAAATATTGGTGTTTACGTGTAGAAATTGGAACCCTTATACACTGTTGGTGGAAATGTAAAATGGTGCAGGTGTTAGAGAAAACAATGTGGAGTTTTCTCAAAAGATTAAAAATAGAGCTACTGTAATTTCACTTTTAGGTATTTATTCAAAAGAGTTGAAATAAGATCTCAAAGAAATATTTCCATCCCCATGTTCATTGCATTATTACTCACAATAGCAAAGATGTAAAGACAACCTAAATGTCCCATCAAGAGATGAATAGATAAAGAAAATGTGGTATAAATGTATGATCAGATATTACTGAGTCTTAAAAAAGAAGGAAATCCAGCCAGACATGACACCATGGATGAACCTTGAGAACATTATGCTAAAGGAAGTAAGCCAGTCACAAAAGAACAAATACTGTATGATTCTACTTTATATGAGGTACTTAAAATAATCAAACTAAAAAACAAACAAACAAACAAAAAACAGAGTAGGGGCGCCTGGGTGACTCAGTAGTTAAGTGGCTGCCTTTGGCTCAGGTTGTGATCCCAGGGTCCTGGAATCGAGCCCCCCATCAGGTTCCCTGCTCAGCGGGGAGTCTGCTTCTCCCTCTCCCTCTGCTGCTCCCCCTGCTTGTGCTCTGTCTGTCAAATAAATAAATAAAATCTTAAAAACAAAAAACCAAAGAGTAAAATGATCATTGCCAGGGCCTAGGAGTAGAAAGAAATGGGAAGATGCTATTCAATGGGTATAAAATTTCAGTTATGCAAGATGAATAAATTCTAGAAATCTGCTCAACAATACTTGCCTATAGTTAATAATATTGTACACTAGTTAGTAATACTTCAGACTGATGGAAGAAAATTTGTGGTAAGTAGTTTTGGCAAAATTTAACCAAAGCAGAACCAAAAAAGGAGTTTGATGGTTATACTATGGTGATATTGGGTGGCATTTTTTAAAGCTATAAATGCTGGATTCATAGTTACTATGTGACCGGGAACTAAGATTCTTGAAATATGATGAAAGTGATATTACTGGAAGAACATTCAGTATTTGCAAACAAGGTTTGCCTAGTAATTGAAAGTTGGCTATGTAGTAAAAAGACTTACCCAGTTTTACCATGAATTTTAGTAGAAGATACAAGCTGTTTGTGCGAAAGTTAAAATGGAATTTATTTTCCAAAATGGAATTTTTAAAAATATCGCCTAGTGAATTAATCTCTGAAAAGCATTATCATATAATATTTACTCTTTCCGGATCAGACAATGTAAATGGCTATGTTTCCTGCCTTTGAGAATCTTTGGGCCTAAAATGGATGACAAAAACAATAAACATAGAAAAGCAGACAAATGAATCTCCACTATATAGAAATTCTGAGAGGCAATGCCTTGAAAGAAGGTAAGTTGAAAGAAAATAAATTCAATAAGGAAGGGCTTATATTTTGTAAGTGACCCTATGCAGGAAATTAAATACATGTAAACAGATATGAGACAAGAATTGGAAATGTTCTTTGGGTATTCCTTTCAACATTCCAAGTGTCTAATGATATTCATTGTAGAGCACTTTCATATCTATTATCCCTCTTTTTAAATCCTTCAAGTATATTAAAAGTTATTTACATATTATACATATTTACAGTCCAACTCCCAAAAGCCAGTCCAACAAAGTTTCTATAGAAATTGAATATCAATTACTTAAACCTGAATAACTGTATGCCAAAAGTTTGTTTCCCTTTACCTTTTTTATTCTCCTCTTCTGCTCTATTAGTTAATTAATTACTTTATTTCTGGAACGTTTGTCTCTAGGCATTTTATTGCATGTATATGCTACTCAGAGTATTTATTCTCGAATTGTAATTAGCATATTCTTACTTCCCCCCTTAAATACTTTTCTTTGTATGTATAGTTTATTTATTCTTTTCCATTAAAGTAACTAGGTCTAAAGTCTTAATGCGCTCCCACATTCAGAGGCAGAATTGCCTTATCCCCTCTCCCACCGACCGCTCCCTGCAGTCTTTCTCTCAAGCTCACACATTTTCTTTAAATCCAACTTTAGCAAGATTTTAAGAAGCCTGGTTTTAGTTTTGATTTCCTTCTTCCTCTTAGATTAGTTACAAAGTTCCACTTCCTCACATGATTCTTTCCTAACCGCTACCAATATAGAAATTGTGCCCACTTCTTTCTTCCTTTAACTTCTACTTTCTCGTCTTTACAAAACCCTTTTCGAAGATACGTGCTTCCTTGCATTGTAAACTTTGCCTTCAGCAGAGTGTACTCCCTTCACCAGAGGCTCAACAGGAGGAGCGAGAATGAGATACTTACCCTTTAGACAATGTTATCTTCCTTTTAAATGTTGCAATAGGAAGGGTGATCAACTGTAACAGAAGTCTTTTGGAACTCATACCTTCCGCGTCAGGCACGCAAGCCCGTCCCAGCAGTGTCGGGCACACAGACGGGACCTAGGATGTCAGGCACGGAAGCTGAAGCTTGCTTGAATTTCTCCTGCTGTTCCAGAAGGGAGAGTCTGAAGGACTCTGCATGGGGTTGATACTCATCATCCATAACTAATATTCAAGACAATTAATGCTTGTGTGTATGAACCACAGGTGATACACCAATTTTAAAAAGCTCAGCATGCTTTTCTTTTTCAAATTTATCTGGTAAACCTTCCCTGTCAACATGTATGACAAGTATTTTTACGGCTCTGTCTTCAACTTTAATAAACCTTCCGACTTTATCAAATTACCATATCAGATTTCTGACTTTGATTTTCTTCTGTTGACCTCATTCAAAATTCTCTGGCATATTTTTTTATATATATTTATATATTTTCTCCTTTCTTTTTCTTAATTAGAGAATTGTCAGCCCAAAAGCCTGTATCGTGAACATACCTGGCTTACGACTTTCTCTTTTTCATCTTGCACTGTACTGCTTTCCAGTGTGGAATGCATTTCCCCCAGAGGGAGCATTCCATCCATAATCAGAGGAGAAGTTAAATGGGCTGCTTAACCTCACTGCCCTACTGGCTTTTATCCCTCTCCCCACCCACCCACTCAGATGGGGACCACCTTTTACACTGGCAAACAGCATTTTTGCATCCACGACATCATTCAGCAAAGCTTTGTGTTTTCTTAAGAAGAACATAATTATTTGCTCATTCAAACATAATAAATAGCCATTCTCTGTTCCCTTTCAGAAAAAAATTTTGATTTCTCATCAGTCAATTGAACAGCTCTATTTTTGTCCTTGAAAGTTGACTGCTTCTACTCTAAAAAGTCCTTCAGTGGAACAGACTAACAGTACTGGGTATAATCAGGACTGAATGATGCTAAATGATGCCTTCTAACTTCATGTCTTCCCCTTCTGAACCCTTGAATTTTGGCGCTATTTCATGTGGATATCCAATAAGCTTGGGAAAATCTTATCAAAGCCTTGGATGCCTACCTAGTAGCAAGTGTCTGCACCTGCTGTCAAAAACTGTATCCCCAGTCAGCCCCAACTCAAGCAAAGTTTTGATATTTTCACACTTGAGAGTACTTTCCTCTCTCCAGTTTTTATCCTGCTGAATTTCTGTACATAAAAATATTAATGTAACATTTCCTAAAAATAGGCAATATTCTGAGCACTTTGTATCCTTTAACTCAGGTGATCCTTAGAACATCTTGTGGGGTAGATACTATTATTATTTTCATTTTACAGATAAAGAAACCATAACACAGAAAAGTATTCTAACTTGCTTATTGTATATAGCTAGCTGGTGACAAAACACATTTGGACACTGTATTGTAGGCTTCTTGTTAAATCCTTTAGCCTGTGTCTATAGCAAAAAAATTCTTAAATTTTAAGTAAATGTAAATAATCCCAAATCTTAGGAAACTGCATCAGAATGTGTTTGAATTTTGTACACAAAAATGAGAATCTTTGGGTTTTTTTGTTATGGGAATTTAGTGTATTTGCATTATCAAATTTATCTACTTAATCTTATAATCTTGTTTCAGTATGTTAAGTGTTTTTATTATTATTTTTTCTCTTTTGATATGTAAGGTATAATTCTTTTTGTTTTCTTTCTTCACTTATTTGATAGCTATAAAAAAATCTTTGTCCTACTAGAGATTACTTTAAACTTTTTAAATAACAAACTTGAACCTGTATTTCTTTTACTATCAGTTACATTCATATGTTATATATTGATTCTTCTCAAAGAAGAAAAGTTTAGCAAGTTTATTTTCCTTTTCTACCCATAGTTGTTTTCCAATTTTAATATAATTTAATATTTTCACTATAGATTTACTTTATTTTTTAAATTATGTGTTTCTTTGTCCAAAAATTAACATGGCATTTATGTTCAGTTTGTTTAACCATTCATTTATGTTAACCCAATGCTCACTTGACATCATGCTGACCATGAGAATTTTCTTATAAATGCTCTTAACTTCTTTATTTTGATTGGGCTTTCAGATCGCTGCGTATTTCAAACAGGAATATGTCTGTGTTTTCCACCTTATAAGAGTGTGGAAATTACACTGTTAAGGTGTGTGTATCTGAGAATTTTCTTCTTTTTCCTTTAAGTATAACACAGTTATAGAGTTCTTGGTGGTAATACTTCCCCTCAAAACTCTCTTAATATTTCAATGTCTTCTAGAGTTAGTGATATAGAAAAAGTTTAAGGTCAAACTGATATTATTCCTTTGTATGTAAACTTTATTTCTGCCTGAACATCCTTTGGAATTCTCTTAATCCATGCACTTCAAAAAGTTCGCCAGGCTCTCTAGGTATTGGTACACTTAAGCTAA
This sequence comes from Neomonachus schauinslandi, assembly GCF_002201575.2. NCBI lineage: Eukaryota > Metazoa > Chordata > Mammalia > Carnivora > Phocidae > Neomonachus > Neomonachus schauinslandi. The sequence goes on from NC_058405.1 coordinate 107,068,451, forward strand.
TAAACCCAGAAATTCTAATTATTCTTCAACCTAGGTAAGCTATCCTTAACAGATTCTAATTATTACTTTTATTCGGTTGTCATAAGTATACTAATTCTATCCTGTTGTCATATATATAATATAACTCTTTTTGTTTGTCTGCTTAGGTACTCTACTTGTAAATAAAGTACATGTTTATTTTCCATAATGTGTATCTCTTCTTTGTCCTAATATCTTCTAAATGTTGTGCAGACTACCCAAAATTCTCTTCTAGACTTGCTTTTATTTCTTTCAGGGATCCTTATTTCTCTAAGTTTATATTTTAGGGGTGCCTGGGTGGCTCAGTCATTAAGCGTCTGCTTTTGGCTCAGGTCATGATCCCAGGGTCCTGGGACCGAGCCCCGTGTAGAGCTCCCTGTTCAGCAGGAAGCCTGCTTCTCCGTCTCCCACTCCCACTGCTTGTGTTCCCTCTCTCGCTGTCTCTCTAACTGTCAAATAAATAAATAAAATCTTTTTAAAAAATTAAAAAATAAATTTACATTTTATTCTATCTCATCCATTTTTTAAAAATCTCTTGAATTTTGTCATATCTCACTTTGTTTTATAGTCCAAGATTTCTTGAATTTTATTTTAAAAGTTAAAATTTTAAAATTATTTTGTGTTTTCTCAAATAAAAATATGCTCAACAGTATTCTTTTCCTCTGTATCCATGATGCAATACTAAGGTTCCCTACATTGCAATATTTATTCTTTGTTCCCTAAGTGATTGTTTTTTTTTTTTTTTAATTACTAAGTGCAGAAAACTCTAGCAAAGCCGGATACTTTGGTATATTTCTTTTGCCCCCTTCCCCTCATTTACTCACATCCTTTTAGCTCTTATGCTGACATAGAGGTTGAAGAGAAAAGCCTTTAGTAAAGTCTCAAGGTTTGATAGTTGCCAAAAGATGGAACTTCTGTAGCAATTCTGTACTTACCTGACTATGTGGGAGATAATTTATCATTTATAATTTGTAGAGTTTTGTAGTTTTTATCTTGTCATGAAAAAGTACATCCCTTTCAGACTACACCACTCTTCTGAATCTGCCAGTATCTCCTTATTCCTACCACTATCTTCACACTCAAATGCAAAGAGCATGGTGCCTTTTTAATTTTCTGAAAATGCATCACATTAAAAATAAATATATTAAAGAATTCTACTCTTGGTTGTGATGCAGTAGCTGGGGCTAAACTTGCTATCCCACAACGAACAAGCAGAACACTAAAAGAAATGATGAAAACAACTGTCTTTACATTGGTCAGTAGTCAACCCATTGTTATCCCTGAGAAAAGGGATACAAAATAGGTGAGCACAATGATAACCTGGGCTATCTTCTATAGGCACCTTCTAGACTGTAGTGAAGTTTAGGAAGAAGCATCCAATTTTATTTCTAAATGACAGAAAGTACAATTTGAAAAGTTATTAAGTATTAAGGAATGAACTTAACAAAATTTGTGTATAAAATATTGCTTAGGGCAATTAAAAACAACAATTAAATGGGGCAATATGCTAGGTTTCTGAGTTAAAAACTTAAATTGTTAAGATTTTTCATCCAAGTTATATATAAATTCAGTGAAATCTGATTTAATACTCAGCTGTCACTTTTTTACCCCTTAGAAATTGACAAGATCCTAAAATTCATAAAGGAATATGAAAGACGTGAAATAGTTCAACAAGTTTAAAATGAAAGAACAAAATTGAAAGACTTATGCTACCTAACTTTTTGATCATTATAAAGTGATAATAAGACAATGTTGTATTGGCATAAGGGTATATATCAATGAAATAGAATAGAGGTTTCAGAAATAGACTTACACATAATTGATCAATTTAATTTTGAAAAAGGCACCAAGCTATGCACGGGGAAGAGTGATAGTTTTTTTTTTTTTTTTAATTGTGCTCAAAGCCCTGGATATTCCAAAACTAAAATAAGAACAAATATTGAACTTTTAACTAACACCATACGTCGAAAATAACTCACAATTGATTATAGATCTATAAGATCGAAAACTATCAAACTCCTACATAGGTGAAAGTTTCCTTAAATTGAACACTAAAGCAAAAAGCATAAAAGGAGGGGCACCTGAGTGGCTCAGTCATTAAGCATCTGCCTTCGGCTCAGGTCATGATCCCAGGGTCCTGGGGTCAAGCCCCGCATCGGGCTCCCTGCTCCACAGGAAGCCTGCTTCTCCCTCTCTCACTCCCCCCTGCTTGTGTTCCCTCTCTTGCTGTGTCTCTCTCTGTCAAATAAATAAATAAAATCTTTTAAAAAAAAGGTATAAAAGGAGAAGACTGATAAAATTGATATTATCAAAACTAAATTTTCCTCTGTGAGAGACACCATTACAAAAATGAAAAAACAACACATGAAAGCAAGCCACAAACTGAGAGAAAATATTTGCAATATGTATATCTGATGAAAGACTTCTTTCCAGATTTTATAAAGAACTCATATCTGAATAATAAAAACAAACAAAAAATAAAGAAGTGGGAAATGGTTTAGAAAATATTAAGCAAAGAGATGAAGAGATGACCAATTCACACAACAAAGATTGTCAACACCATTAATCACAGGGAAATGTAAATTGAAGCCACAATGAAATACTACTATACAGCCAATAGAATGGCTGTAATTAAAAAGACTACCCTTTTTTGTTGTTGTTGTTAAAGCTAGCATATTTTTTGAACAGTGAAACCTATATCTAACACAGGACTTAGCCATTACACTTATAAGTAAATACCTGAGAAAAATAAAAACATATATCCACACTAAGATTTGTAAATAACAACTTGTACATAGCAAATTCATTCATAATAGCCCCAAGCGGCAAACAACGTATATGCTTATCAACAAATTAATGGATATCCACATGAAATAACATTTCACATGGAATACCATATGGCAATGAAAAAGAATTCTGCTGCGTACTACTGATGTATGTGGCAACATGAATGAATCTCAAAGAACATTGCATTGAGTAAAAGTAGATACTAAAAATAATCCTTTGTAATTCCATTTATATGAAATTTTAGAAGAAGGTAATTTACCCATAATGAGAGAAAACAGAGAAATGAAAGAGCTTTTGGTGTGATGAAAATATTTTAAATCTTGATCATGATGGTGGTTATGTGAGTGGGTTTTATTGTATTGTCTTAGTCATGTCAGGAAAATTGTTCCTACAAATTTCAGGAGAGGCTGTTCACTTTCTGTGGAGCAGGATGCCTGCATTTAAGGGACTGATACTCAGATTGGATGTGAGTTAGTATTGTACAATATTTCCTTGACTAGTTTTCCTCTATCTCCTTTGAAGTTTAATAGGTTGTTGATACCTATGACTAGTTTTCAAGGTTATTGTAATTTGGCATTTTTTACTCTCATATACACTTAAAAAAAAAAAAAAAACTGACATTGTTAACTAGCAGTCATCCACACCTCAGTGTAGCCCTCATCTCTAAAACCCAAGGGGATTTCTTTGCATTCACATGGACAAAGGCTCTCAATTCCATTGCTTCATTCTTCTGGAACCTTGAAAACAGCCAATTCTTCTGCCTTAACTTCATTATGGCACGCAGTTGGTAAGTTTGCATAACTATGACTTTTCTACCAAATATTTGCACATATTTCTCTTTACCTGAAGCTTTGTTGTGTTCTTATTTTTCATACATTTTGAATTTTTGAGATGCTTTTACAGCTTCTCTATGACTGAATAACGAATTCCAATTGTTATGCTGTATTTTGCCTAAACAGATAGGTCCTTGAACCTTTGTAAATCAAACATAAAGCTACAAACACCCCAATAGAAAAATTGACAGAACAGGCAAGTTACAATAAACATGAAAGGATTTAACTTCATAAGTAATCAAAGGAATGCAAATTAAACAGTGAGATATCATATTTGCCTATTGTCAGGAAAAAATAAAAATATTCATTGTTTTAAAAGCTTCAGGGAAAAGACACTGCTGGTAGGAATACCAATTGCTTTCTTGAAGTGAATTTTGAATAGATATTTTTAAAAACCTTTAAATGTATATTATATTTTGCCTAGAAATTCTACATCTAATAGCTTTTTCTAAATAATCAGAGAAGGGCACAAATGTGTAGGCACAAGCACATTTACAAATGCTTTTTTAAATCTTAAAATCTCTGCATTTCTAATAATGGGAGTAACTGATGGTGTATCACATAAATCATGCCTGTCTGTTATTTGATGGCTCAGAAACTGTTTATCTACAGAGTATTTCACATTGATCTCACAAATTTTTGTTTTAAAATGCACATGTATGAGAGAAAACAATCTGGGAATGAATATACTGAAATGTTAACCACCAATTTCTATGTTGTGAGATTAAAGATATATTTATTTCTTATGTTTTTCTGTATTTTTCAAAATGTCTAAAATCTACATGTAGTGATACTTTTATATTCAGATTTTAGGCATATGATTAACTCTATCCCATGGGCCCATTTCATACCTCTCAGTTTCTTTGCAGTCTGTCTGCATTTGGTCCATTTGCATTCATCCATCCTGTTGTCTGGGATATTCCCTTAAGAGGAAAAAAAAAATCATGTGATTTTCCCATAGGTTTGTTCCCAAGTTCATAAGTACATAAGACCCGTAATACTCTAGCTGTAGTCTACCTCTTCAGCCTCATCTTCAGTCATTGTCTCAATCCTCAGTTAGTCTTTATTTTGGTCTCAGAAAATTCCCCAACATCACCTTTCTCAACCTAATGCTGTACTTATATCAGACAAAATAGATTTAAGCCAAAAAGAGTAATAAGAGACAAGAAGGTTGTTATGTAATGATAAAGGCATCAATCCAAGCAGAAGATATAACAATTATAAATATTTATTCACCCAACATAGGAACACCTAAATATATAAAGCAAATATTAACAGATCCGAAGGAAGAAACGTACAGAAATACAATAATAGAGAACTTCAATACCCCATTTTCAACAATGGCTAGATTATTCAGATAGAAAATCAATGAGGAAACATGGTACTTAAACTACACATTAGACCAGATGAATTTTACAGACATTTACTGAACATCTCCAAGTGCCCATAGAACATTCTCCAGGATCGATCATATATTAGGGTACAAAACAAGTGTTAATAAATTTAAGAAGATTGAAATCTTATCAAGCATCTTTTCCAACCACAATGTTATGAAACCAGATGTCAGTGATAAGAAGAAAACTGGAAAATTTACAAAAATGTGGAGATTAAACAGCATACTATTAAACAATAAATGAGTCAAGGAAAAAAATCAAAAGAGAAATAAAAAATATCTGCAGAGGGGCGCCTGGGTGGCTCAACCGGTTAAGTGTCTGCCTTTGGCTCAGTTCATGATCTCAGGGTCCTGGGATTGAGCCCCACATCAGGCTACCCACTTAGTGGGGAGCCTGCTTCTCCCTCTCCCTCTGCCTCTCTGCATCTCATGTGCTCTCTCTCTCAAATAAATAAATAAAAATCTTTAAAATTTTTTTTAAAAATCTGCAGAAAAATGAAAATGGAAACACAACATACCAAAATTTATGGAATGCAGCAAAAGCAGTTTCAAGAGGGAAGTTTATATTGATAAATGCCTACATTAGGGAAAAAGAGGAGCACCTGGGTGACTCAGTTGGTTAAGCAGCCAACTCTTGATTTTGACTCATGTTATGATCTCAGGGTTGTGAGATTGAGCCCTGCACCAGGCTGTATGCAGGATGTGGAGTCTGCTTAAGATTTTCTCTCTCCCTTTCCCTCTGTTCCTCCACCCCATCTCACATACGCATGCTCTCTCTCTCTCTCTCTCAAAAAAAAAAAAAAAAGGAAAAAGGAAAAAGAAAGAATGCAAATAAACAACTTAACATTACACCTCAGGGAAAGACAAAAAGAAGAATAAATGAAGCCCAAAGTTAGTAGAAGAAAGGAAATAACAAAGGTTAGAGCAGAAATAAATTAAATAGAGACTAAAAAGACAACAGAAGAGATAAATGAAACTAACATCTGGATTTTTGAAAACATAAACAAAATTGACAAACAGACTCACCAAGAAAAAAAAAAGATAGAGAGGACTCAAATAAAATTAGAAACGAAAGAGGAGACAGTACAACTGTTACCATACAAATACAATGATCATAAGATTCTACTATTAATAATTATATGCCAACAATGGGACAACCAAGAATAGATAAATTCCTAGAAACATAAACCCACTAAGTCTGGATCATGACATAGAAAGTTTGAACAGAAAAATTACTACTAAAAAGATTGATCCCATAATCAAAAACCTCCAACAAAGAAAAGGCCAGGACTAGATGGCTTCACTGGTGAATTCAAACATTTAAAGAAGAATTAACACCAATTCTTCTCAAACTCTTCCAAAAAATAGAAGAGGAGGGAACACTCTCAAGCTGATCTTATGATCAGCATCATCCTCTTATCAAAACCAGACAAGGACACTATAAGAAAAAAAATACAGGTCAATATCCCTGTTGAATGTGGATGCAAAAGTCCTAAACCAAATAGTAGCAGACTGAATTCAATAACACATTAAAAGGATCAAGTGGGAAGTGGGAACTACTGTAGGGATATAAGCAAGGTTCAAGAAACACAAATCAGTGTGATGTACCACGTTAACTAAATGAAGGTTGAAAATTACATGATTATCTCAATAGATGCGAAAAATTTTTTTGACAAAAATTAAACATCCACTCATGATATTAACCCTCAGCAAACTGGGTATAGAGTGAACTTATGTTAACATGATAATGGCTATATATGACAAGCCCACAACTAATACCGTACTCAATGGTGAAAAGTTGAAAGCTTTTTCTCTAAGGTCAAGAATAAGACAACAATGCCCCTCTTGCCACTTTTATTCAACATAGTATTAGAAGTCCTAACCAGTGGGTGCCTGGGTGGCTCAGTTGGTTAAATGTCCAACTCTTGATTTCAGGTCAGGCCATGATCTCAGGGTTGTGAGATCACGCCTTGCATCAGGTTCCACGCTCAACTGGGAGTCTGCCTGAGATTCTCCCTCTCTCTTTCTCTCTCTCTCTCTTCCTCTCAAATAATAAACAAATAAGTCTTAAAAAAAGAAGTCCTAACCAGAACAATTAGACAATAAAAAGGAATAAAAGACCTCCAAATTAGAAAGAAGTAAAACTGTCTCTGGAGAATGACAATATTATCATATATAAAAAACCCCAAGAACTCCAACAAACAGTGTAAAACTAATAAATGAATTCAGTAAAGTTGTAGGATACAAATTCAGTACATAAAAAAATCTGTTGTGTTTCTATACATTAATGGCAAACTATCAGAAAGCAAAATTAAAGTAATCCCATTTATAATTTCATCAAAAAGAATAAAATACCTAGGAATAAATTTAACTGAGGAGGTGAAAGATCTGTACACTAAAAATTCTAAGACATCAAGACAGAAATTGAAGAAGACAAAATGAAGGGAAGACATTTCATGTTCATGGATTGGAAGAGTTAAAATTTCTATACTAAAGTCAATCTCTATCAAAATTCCAATAACATTTTTCACAGAAGTGGGCAAACAACTCTAAAATTTGTATGGAGCCACAAAAGACCTCAAATAGCCAAAGCAATCTTAAGAAAGAACAAACTAGAGGCATTAAACTTTTTTTTTTTAAAGATTTATTTATTTATTTGAGAGAGCAAGAATGAGAGAGAGAGAGAGTACATGAGAGGGGGGAGGGTTAGAGGGAGAAGCAGGCTCCTTGCTGAGCAGGGAGCCCGATGCGGGACTCGATCCAGGGACTCCAGGATCATGACCTGAGCCGAAGGCAGTCGCTCAACCAACTGAGCCACCCAGGCGCCCGGCATTAAACTTTCTGATTTCAAACTATATTACAATGCCCTAGTAATCAAAACAGTATGGTATTGGCATAAAAGTAGACAATGGATTAGTAGTATAGGATAGAGAGCACAGAAGACATGTAGATTAATAGAACATAACAGAGAGCTCAGAAATAAACCAATTAATATATGGTCAATTAATTTATGACAAAGAAACAAGGGTATACAATGGAGAAAGGATGGTCTGTTCAATAAACGAGGGTGGCAAAACTGGACAGCCACATGCCAAAGAATGAAACTGGCCCACTATCTTACACCATACACAAAATTAACTCAAAATGGATTAAAGACTTGAACAAAAGACCCAAACCATATAACACCTAGAAGAAAACAGTGGTAAGCTCCTTGACGTTGGTCTTGTCAATGAATTTTTTCTGGATTTGACACCATAAGCAAGAGCATCAAAAACAAAAATGAACTAGTGGACCACATCAAAGTTAAACATCAATAAAGTATTTGTACAACAAAGTAAACCATCAACAAAATGAAAAGGCAACCTACAGAATGCGAGAGAATATTTGCAAATCATGTATCTGATAAGGAGTTAACATCCAAAGTATATAAAAAGCTCATATAATTCAATAGCAAAAAAAACAAAAACAAAAACAAAAAAACAAAAAACTAACATGATTAGAAAATGAGTAGAGGATCTGAATAGCCATTTTCCCAAAGAGGACATATGAGTGGGCAATAAGGACATAAAAAGGTGTTCAACATCACTAGTCATCGAGGAAATGCAAATCAAAACTATAATGAGATATCACTTAATACCTGTTATCAAAAAGAAGAGATAAGTGTTGGTAAGTATATGGAGAAAAGGAAACCTTTGTGCACTGTTTGTAGGAATGTTAATTGGTGCAGCCACTGTGTACGACACCATGGAAGCCCCTCAAAAAATTAAATATAGAACTACCATATGATCCAGCAATTCCATTTATGCATATATTTGAAGGAAACAAAGCCACCATCTTGAAGAGATATTTATATCACTATGTTCATCAAAGCATTATTTGCAACTGGCAAGACATAGAAACAGCCTAAGTGTTCATCAGCAAATGAATGGATAAAGAAATGTGATTACTATTATTATTCAGCCATAAAAAGAAGGGGATACTGCCATTTTTGACAACATGGATGAACTTTGAGAGCATTATGCTGAGTGAAGTATGTCAGACAGAGAAACACCAATTCTGTATGATCACACTTACTCGTAGAACCTGAACTCATAAAAACAGAAAACAGATTGATGGTTGTCAGAGTTGGGAGGGTAGTCTGTGGAGGAAGTGGGTGAAGTTGTCAAAAGGTACAAACTTCCAGTAAGAAGATAAATAAGTCTTGGAAATGCAATGTACAGCATGGTGACTATAGTTACTGTGTTAATCATGTCACAATATACACATATAGCAAATCATTATGCTATACTCCATAAACTAATATAATCCTATGTCTCAATTATATATCAATAAAACTGAAAAGAGTATTAATCACATATTAGAGCTAGTAATTAGCAGAATAAAATATAGTACTTAATGTTCCCTGGTCAGTATTCTTTTTCTTAAATTCATTTGTCTTTGTAAATGTGTTTCAGTGGCACTACCTATATTTAAAAGCAGACAAATTTCTTTTTCTTTTTTTTTTAAAGATTTATCCATTTATTTTAGAGAGAGAGAAAGCTCGGGAGGGAGGGGCAGAGGGAGAGGGAGAGACAGAGAATCCCAAGCAGACTGCCTACTGAACTCAGAGCCTGATGTGGGGCTCAATCCCACCACCTGGAGATCATGAGCCGAGCCGAATCAAAAGTGGGGTGCTTAACCAACTGAGCCACCCAGGCACCCCAATCAGACAAATTTCTGAATGAGATTTGTACAGTCTGAAGCAATAAATTATCACTTTTTAAAACAGAATTGTAAAGAAATCTATTAACTGACTTTGAGGGTAGCTGTTATCCACAACATGGTGTTAGACTATATGGGGTTGATACTTACAAAAGTTGTATAGGAAGGTGTTCTGTTTTAATCCTTAAATCTCAATGACTGAAATTTCTTTCTTTTTGTTCTGAGTAAAAACCAGATAAAATATGCTGCTTGGTTTTATTGAGGAAAATATTTCCTTCTGGGCTAATGTAAAATATCCTATGATTTCTAGAAATGTATTCCCCAAATCAAAATGGATCAATTTGCCAAAAATTAAATGAAGCAATATTCAATCTAACCATCTGGGCAGGATGATATTTGCCTACCCAAACTCTTCTTGACATTTTCATTGGTTAAGGAATTACTCCTCACTTCACGACTTAAAGTTGCTTATGAACTATTCAAAAATTGTAAATAGAGCAGTATTTGAAAGTATTTTGTATATTCATTTATAAATTATTTGGAAATTTCGGTTGCAAAAGGTAGGCATTGTATATACATTTTTACAATTCCATATGCTATACATACAATTTCTCATCACCACAATGTTAAAAAATGATCAATGCAAATATGTCCTTTTTAAGAAAAATCACTAATACATGAATATGTTTTTTTGGGGGAAAAAAGGCTATAATCCCTTTCAATAATCTGCAATCCAGTTCTTTTCCCCCAGAAATGAACACAGTTTTTGGTTTGATGACATCCTCCAAAAACAATTTTGTATATTGATTAAATGTAAAATATATACCTATATTATAATTTTACTTAATAATTCACATATGTTTTGTGTCACAATTTGATTTTTTTCAATTATTAATCTTTTTTTTAAACTGTAAATAAGAATGTATTGTAGATTTTTTAGTCATTCTTCTGTTGATAGAGATTTAGGTCATTTATTTACTAATTGTTGTTTAATATATATATATTTATATATATTTAAATGTGAGAAAGGAGTCCATCAAAATCTTAATATATATATATTAATATTTGTATATATATATTAATATATATATAAATAATATGTTTTGAGACCTTTCTCTGTGCCCTCACCCTATATGATCTAAATAAATTAATTTATTTTTCACAAAAATTGAATAAATAATTTCTGTTATTGTCCCTACTTTACAGACAAGGAATAGAGAGAGAACATAATTTCCTCAAGGTCATATTGCTAGTAAGATGTGGTTTCAGAGTTCAGCTTCAGGAAATCTGGCCCAGAACTGTGCTCTTTACTGCTATTTTGTATATTTTGGTACTACAATTTCAAGTGTTCGTCTTCAGTTCTCAAAAGACCACCAGGAAAATCTGTAACCAGGCAATGGTAGGTTGACTAGATTGACTGCAATAAGAGAGAATATCAAGTTGACATGGTCTTAGGGATGTCCTGCAAAAGGGAATCAGGATTTTAAGGTTTGGGCAGGGTAACTTTTTAAGAAAGTCTTACATGGTAAAGAACTGAGTAAGATTGAGCAGAATTTATAATGTAACCCTTTTGGATTGGTGGGAACAGAGAAGTGAGGTACTGGAAGCAAGTTTTGACAAGAAATGTTATTCTTTTTTTTTTTTTTATGTTAATCACCATACATTACATCATTAGTTTTTGATGTAGTGTTCCATGATTCATTGTTTGCGTATAACACCCAGTGCACCATGCAGTACGTGCCCTCTTTAATACCAATCACCAGGCTAACCCATCCCCTCATCCCCCTCCCCTCTAGAACCCTCAGTTTGTTTCTGAGAGTCCATAGTCTCTCATGGTTCATCTCCCCCTCCAATTTCCCCGCCGTCATTCTTCCCTTCTGCTATCTTCTTCTTCTTCTCCTCCTCCTCCTCCTCCCTTCTTTTTTTTAACATATAATGTATTATTTGTTTCAGAGGTACAGGTCTGTGATTCAACAGTCTTATACAATTCACAGTGCTCACCATGGCACATACCGTGCCCAATGTCTATCACCCAGCCACCCCATCCCTCCCACCCCTCACCACTCCAGCAACCCTCAGTTTCCTGAGATTAAGAATTCCTCATATCAGTGAAGTCATATGATACATGTCTTTCTCTGATTGACTTATTCCACTCAGCATAATACCCTCCAGTTCCATCCATGTTTTTGCAAATGGCAAGATTTCATTCCTTTTGATGGCTGCATGATATTCCATTGTGTATATATATATATACCACATCTTCTTTATCCATTCATCTGTCGATGGACATCTTGGCTCTTTCCATAGTTTGGCTATTGTGGACATTGCTGCTATAAACATCGGGGTGCATGTACCCCTTCGGATCACTACATTTGTATCTTTGGGGTAAATACCCAGTAGTGCAATTGCTGGGTCGTATGGTAGCTCTATTTTCAACTTTTTGAGGAACCTCCATACTGTTTTCCAGAGTGGCTGCCCCAGCTTGCATTCCCACCAACAGTGTAGGAGGATTCCCCCTTCTCCTCATCCCCGCCAACATCTGTCGTTTCCTGACTTGTAAATTTTAGCCATTCTGACTGGTGTGAGGTGATATCTCATTGAGGTTTTGATTTGGATTTCCCTGATGCCGAGCTATGTTGAGCACTTTTTCATGTGTCTGTTGGCCATTTGGATGTCTTCTTTGGAATAATGTCTGTTCATGTCTTCTGCCCATTTCTTGATTGGATTCTTTGTTCTTTGGGTGTTGAGTTTGGTAAGTTTTTTATAGATTTTGGATACTAGCCCTTTGTCTGATATGTCATTTGCAAATATCTTCTCCCATTCTGTCGGTTGTCTTTTGGTTTTGTTGACTGTTTCTTTTGCTATGCAAAAGCTTTTTATCTTGATGAAGTCCCAATAGTTCATTTTTGCCCTTGCTTCCCTTGCCTTTGGTGATGTTTCTAGGAAGAAGTTGCTGCGGCTGAGGTCGAAGAGATTGCTGCCTGTGTTCTCCTTTAGGATTTTGATGGACTCCTGTCTCACATTGAGGTCTTTCAACCATTTGGAGTCTATTTTTGTGTGTGGTGTAAGGAAATGGTCCAGTTTCATTCTTCCGCATGTGGCTGTCCAATTTTCCCAACACCATTTGTTGAAGAGACTGTCTTTTTTCCATTGGACATTCTTTCCTGCTTTGTCAAATATTGGTTGACCACAGAGTTGAAGGTACATTTCTGGTCTCTCTATTCTGTTCCATTGATCTATGTGTCTGTTTTTGTGCCAGTACCATACTGTTTTGATGATTACAGCTTTGTAATAGAGTTTGAAGTCCGGAATTGTGATGCCACCAGCTTTGTTTTTCTTTTTCAACATTCCTCTAGCTATTCGGGGTCTTTTCTGGTTCCATACACATTTTAGGATTATTTGCTCCATTTCTTCGAAAAAAGTGGATGGTATTTTGATAGGGATTGCATTGAATGTGTAGATTGCTCTAGGTAGCATTGACATCTTCACAATATTTGTTCTTCCAATCCATGAGCATGGGACCTTTTTCCATTTCTTTGTGTCTTCCTCAATTTCTTTCATGAGTATTTTATAGTTTTCTGAGTACAGATTCTTTGCCTCTTTGGTTAGATTTATTCCTAAGTATCTTATGGTTTTGGGTGCAATTGTAAATGGGATCGACTCCTTAATTTCTCTTTCTTCTGTTTTGTTGTTGGTGTATAGGAATGCCACAGATTTCTGTGCATTGATTTTATATCCTGCCACGTTACTGAATTCCTGTATGAGTTCTAGCAGTTTTGGGGTGGAGTCTTTTGGGTTTTCCACATAAAGTATCGTATCATCTGCAAAGAGTGAGAGTTTGACTTCTTTGCCAATTCGGATGCCTTTTATTTCTTTTTGTTGTCTGAATGCTATGGCTAGGACTTCTAATATTATGTTGAATAGCAGTGGTGACAGTGGACATCCCTGCCGTGTTCCTGACCTTAGGGGAAAAGTTCTCAGTTTTTCCCCATTGAGAATGATATTCGCTGTGGGTTTTTCATAGATGGCTTTTATGATATTGAGGTATGTACCCTCTATCCCTATACTCTGAAGACTTTTGATCAAGAAAGGATGCTGTACTTTGTCAAATGCTTTTTCTGCATCTACTGAGAGGATCATATGGTTCTTGTTCTTTCTTTGATTAATGTATTGTATCACATTGATTGATTTGCAGATGTTGAACCAAACTTGCAGCCCAGGGATAAATCCCACTTGGTCGTGGTGAATAATCCTTTTAATATACTGTTGGATCCTACTGGTTAGTATTTTGATAAGAATTTTTGCATCCATGTTCATCAAGAATATTGGTCTATAATTCTCCTTTTGATGGGGTCTTTGTCTGATTTTGGAATCAAGGTAATGGTGGCCTCATAAAATGCGTTTCAAAGTTTTCCGTCCATTTTATTTTTTGAACAATTTCAGAAGAATAGGTATTAATTCTTCTTTTAATGTTTGGTACAATTCCCCTGGGAAGCCATCTGGCCCTGGGCTTTTGTTTGTTGGGAGATTTTTGATGACTGCTTCAATTTCCTTAGTGGTTGTAGGTCTGTTCAGGTTTTCTATTTCTTCCTGGTTCAGTTTTGGTAGTTGATACATCTCTAGGAATGCATCCATTTCTTCCAGATCATATAATTTGCTAGCATAGAGTTGCTCATAATATGTTCTTATAATTGTTTGTATTTCTTTGGTGTTGGTTGTGATCCCTCCTCTTTCATTCATGATTTTATTTATTTGGGTCCTTTCTCTTTTCTTTTTGATAAGTCTGGCCAGGGGTTTATCAATCTTGTTAATTCTTTCAAAGAACCAGCTGCTAGTTTTGTTGATCTGTTCTACTGTTGTTTTGGTTTCTATTTCATTGATTTCTGCTCTGATCTTTCTTATTTCTCTTCTCCTGCTAGGTTTAGGCTTTATTTGCTGTTCTTTCTCCAGCTCCTTTAGGTGTAGGGTTAGGTTGTGTATTTGAGACCTTTCTTGTTTCTTGAGAAAGGCTTGTATTGCTATATACTTTCCTCTTAGGACTGCCTTTGCTGCATCCCAAAGATTTTGAATAGTTTTGTTTTCATTTTCATTGGTTTCCATGAATTTTTTAAATTCTTCTTTAATGGTTGACCCATTCTTTCTTTAGTAGGATGCTCTTTAGCCTCCATGTATTTGAGTTCTTTCCGACTTTTCTCTTGTGATTGAGTTCTAGTTTCAAAGCATTGTGGTCTGAAAATAGGCAGGGAATGATCTCAATCTTTTGGTACAGGTTAAGACCTGATTGGTGACCTAGGATGTGATCTATTCCAGAGAATGTTCAATGGGCACTAGAGAAGAATGTGTATTCTGTTGCTTTGGGATGGAATGTTCTGAATATATCTGTGAAGTCCATTTGGTCCAGTGTGTAATTTAAAGTCTTTATTTCCTTGTTGATCTTTTGCTTAGATGATCTGTCCATTTCAGTGAGGGAGGTGTTAAAGTCCCCCACTACTATTGTATTGTTGTTGATGTGTTTCTTTGCTTTTGTTATTAATTGGTTTATATAATTGGCTGCTCCCATGTTAGGGGCATAGATATTTACAATTGTTAGGTCTTCCTGTTGGATAGACCCTTTAAGTAGGATATAATGTCCTTCCTCATCTCTTATTACAGTCTTTGGTTTAAAATCTAATTTGTCTGATATAAGGATTGCCACCCCAGCTTTCTTTTGGTGTCCATTAGCATGGTAAATGGTTTTCCACCCCCTCACTTTCAATCTTGGGGTGTCTTTGGGTCTAAAATGAGTCTCTTGCAGACAGCATATCAATGAGTCTTGTTTTTTTATCCAATCTGATACCCATTATCTTTTGATTGGGGCATTTAGCCCATTTATATTCAGGGTAACTATTGAAAGATAAGAATTTAGTGCCATTGTATTGCCTGTAAGGTGACTGTTACTGTATATTGTCTGTGTTCCTTTCTGGTCTATGTTGCTTTTAGGCTCTCTCTTTGCTTAGAGGACCCCTTTCAAGATTTCTTGTAGGGCTGGTTTCGTGTTTGCAAATTCCTTTAGTTTTTGTTTGTCCTGGAAGCTTTTTATCTCTCCTTCTATTTTCAATGACAGCCTAGCTGCATATAGTATTCTTGGCTGCATATTTTTCTCATTTAGTGCTCTGAATATATCATGCCAGTCCTTTCGGGCCTGCCAGGTCTCTGTGGATAGGTCTGTGGACAATCTAATGTTTCTACCATTGTAGGTTACAGATCTCTTGTCCTGAGCTGCGTTCAGGATTTCCTTTTGTCTCTGAGACTTGTAAGTTTTACTATTAGATATCGGGGTGTTGACCTATTTTTATTGATTTTGAGAGGGGTTCTGTGTGCCTCCTGAATTTTGATGTCTGTTTCCTTCCCCAAATTAGGGAAGTTCTCTGCTATAATTTGCTCCAATATACCTTCTGCCCCTCTCTCTCTTTCTTCTTCTTCTGGGATCCCAATTATTCTAGTATTGTTTTGTCTTATGGTATCACTTATCTCTCGAATTCTGCCCTCATGATCCAGTAGTTGTTTATCTCTCTTTTTGTCAACTTCTTTATTTTCCATCATTTGGTCTTCTATATCACTAGTTACCTCTCCTGCCTCATTTATCCTAGCAGTTAGAGCCTCCATTTTTGATTGCACCTCATTAATAGCCTTTTTATTTTGACTTGGTTAGATATTAGTTCTTTTATTTCTCCAGAAAGCGTTTCTCTAATATCTTCCATGCTTTTTTCAAGCCCAGCTACTATCTTTAAAATCTTCATTCTGAACTCTAGTTCCAACATCTTACTAATGTCTGTATTGATTAGGTCCCTGGCAGCCAGTACTGCCTCTTGTTCTTTTTTTTTGAGGTGATTTTTTCTGTCTTGTCATTTTGTCCAGAGGAGAATAGATGAATGAGAGAACAAAATGCTAACAGGGTAAAAATGTCCCCGGAAAATATACACTAAACAAATCAGAAGAGACCTGACACTGGGGGAAAAGAAAGGGAAAGAAAGAAAAAAGAAAAAAAAAAAGAAAAAGAAAAAGATAAATACAAACAAACAAAAACAAAAACAACAACAACAACAAAACAGAATATGATCAGATATGATCAGGCTTGTGCATAGATCAGTGCCACACACTAGATTTTGGGCGTATTTTGGTCTGTTAGAAGAAAGTGCCTCCCAAAATTTTAAAGAAAGAAAAACTTATATATGTATAAAAATAAGCGTTAATACAATGAAGGGATGGAATATGACTGTAAAGATGAAAATTATAAAAGATTCTATAAAAGGAATTGATAAGATAAGAAGTTGGTTGAAAAAACAAAGAAAAGGTTTAAAAAAAAAAGGGAGAAAATGTGATCAGGCAGGAGACTAAAACAAAGCCATACATTAGAGATTTAGGGTATATTTTGTTCTGTTAGAAGAAACTGTATCCCAAAATTTTAAAGAGAAAACAACATATATATATATATGAGAAAACAACATATATATATATATATATACCAAAAATAAGGGTAACTACTATGAAGGGATAGACTATGACTCTAAAAATGAAAAATAAAAAAGATTTTTTAAAAAAGGGATTGATAAGATGTTGGTTGAAAAAGGGAAAAAGAAAAATTCAAAAAAAAAAAAAGAAGAAAGTTAAAAAAAATTAACTTTGAAAGACTAAAGAATCATGGTAAAAAAAGCCATGGATTCTATGTGCATTATTCCCCTAGCGCTGGAGTTCTGCCGTTCTCATTGATCAGTAAACTTGGTCTTGGCTGGCTGTTCTTGCTGATCTTCTGGGGGAGGGGCCTGTTGCTGTGGTTCCCAAATGTCTTTGCCAGAGGCAGAATTGCCCGGCCCTTGCTGGTCCCGGCTAAGTAATCTGCTCAGGTTTGCTCTCTGGAGCTTTTGTTCCCTGCAAGCTTTCCGTACAGCTTTGGAGGATGAGAGTGAAAATGGTGGCCTCCCAATCTCTGCCCCAGAGGAGTCGAGAACTAAGGGTCCCACTCCTCAGTGAGCCCCCAGAGAAAAGCCATCAGTCACTCCCGTTTCCCCAGTCTCTGGCTGCACTCCGTGCTCCCCCGGCCTGTGACCAAGCGTTTCTATCTCTGACACCCGACCTGGTGTGGAGTCTCCAAACCCAGCAGATCCCTGCGGTGCGCTCCTGCGCCACTCCTCCCGGGGGAAGAAGGGGAGTCTCCCCAGATCTGCTGCTTGTTGGGTCCCTGCTGGAGGAGCAGTTGCCCGACTGTGCCACAGATCACAGTTTATAGCAACCCCAAGCTGAGAGCCCAGTCAGCTCCGTCTCTGCAGCCGGCTTCCCCACTCCAATACCCTGGAGCTCTGCTGCTCTCAGGCACCCCCAGTCTTTCTGTGACCCCAAGGGTCCTGAGATCACACATTCCCAGTGAGGATTCCACCCCCCGCTTAGCCACTGTAGCGATGTCCCTCAGCGGAGCCAACTTCTAAAAGTTTCGATTTTCTGCTCCACAGCTCTATCACTTGCCAGAAGCGGCTGCCGGAGGCCCCCTCCCCCGCCATCTATCTTCCCAAATATCGCCTCGGATTCACTTCTCCGCACGTCCTACCTTCCAGAAAGTGGTTATTTTTCTGTTCAGAGTTGCTGCTATTCTTTTCTTCAATCTCCTATTGAGTTCATAGATGTTCAGAATGGTTTGATCCCTATCTAGCTGAATTCCTGGGACCAGACTAAATTTAGGTCTCCTACTCCTCTACCATCTTGCTCCTCCCCTACAAGAAATGTTATTCTTGATGAGTAAGCTTATTATAATTGATTCTTAGTCTTATCTTCCTGGAGCAAGTATCTAAGTTATTTTGTCTGTTCTTGATAATTATTTAACAATGGGACAGGAAGGTATATTTAACTTCTCACTAATACTGCTGCAATAAATAGAGTTTTGCATGACTCTCCATGTATGTGCACAATATTTTCTATGATGTATAGAAGTGGAAATTCTGAGGCTCTATGTTTGTATATTTTTTAAGTTAATAGGTACTGTCAAATTGTGTTCCAAAAATGCTATAATAATTAACATTTCCAGCAAAGGTATATGATGCTCAATTCCCCATACCCTCACTAACACTATATATGATCAAGCTAGTAATTTTACCAATGTGGTAAGAGATAAGTGCTTCTTTATTTGACATTTTAATTATAACTTCCCTGATTTTTTTCCTGTATTTTCCTAACAAATTTGAGCATCTTTCTTATGGTGCTCATTTACATTTAGTCTTCTGTAATGTATTTGTTTATATCCTTTGTCATTTTTTCCCATTGATTTGCAGGACTATTTTATATAATATGGATTTCTGGCTCATGTGTCTAAGGGATGGTTTGGTCAGCTCTCATAAAGACTGCCACTGAGTTTGGGTCCATTCGACCTGTACCAATTTTGGGCTTTGGTTGAGTGACAGCAGAAACTGGGAACATTTCCTTTTCATGGAGGAAATGGAAGTTCCCAGAGAGGTGAGTGGAAATACGGGATTTCTCCTCAGGGTTAATATACCTTCACTTCAATCCATAGTTTACTGCTCAAAACAAATCACATGCACCAGCTCCAAATCAATAGGGTGCTGAACTTACTCTTTTCATGGATGTCATGGGAAGAAAGGAGTAAATATTTGTGAACAAAAATCTGATCTACTCAATTTTAGTCTTAGCTCACTCTAGCTTAAGCCCTCCTGGAAGGTGGTCATGATGCAGAATTTGGTAAATATCATTGCCATATATGTTTTTGTAACTACTCAACAAATATAATACATGTGTGTATGAACTATATTATATAACATGTTCTTTTCAAGATTTATCCATGTTTACAAAAGTAATCACTAATAAACATGAACAGATTCTCAATCTGACAGGTAATTAGGGAAATATAAATTTAAATAACAGGATATAATTTTTTTTCTTTTTATGCAAATGAATGAGTATGATGACAGCAAGTGGGGGCACATGGGTGACTCAGTTGGTTAAGCATCTGCCTTCGGCTCAGGTCATGATCCCAGGGTCCTGGGATGGAGCCCTGCATTGGGCTTCCTGCTTGGTGGGAAGCCCACTTTTCCCGCTCCCACTCCTCCTGCTTGTGTTCCCTCTCTGGTTGTCTCTCTGTCAAATAAATAAAAAATAAAACAACATCAAGTGTTGGTGGGTAACTATGAAATTACAATTTTTATTTATTGATTATGAAAGTATATATATATAGAGAGTGATTTGGTTTTGACTCATTAAGCTGATATTTCACAAGCCCTACAATAAAGCAGATTCCCTTGTTTTTCTGGAAGAGAGTATATAACACAGGAATTTTCTGTTCCTCCAAAGTTTTATAAAACTCAGCCACATAACCTTTGGGGACTGATGTATATTTTGCATAAAACATGAACTACATTTTCCCCCCTATGGTTATTATGTTATACAGATTTTTTTCTTGATTCATGAATAAATTTAGATAATTTGTATTTTTAGATATTATTAATTAGATAATTAATAATTAGATATTATTAATTTTATTCAGGGACCCCATTGATATCTATATTTTCTCTGTAGATCCCTCCTTGTTTTCCAGCACTGCTCTAAGGTATTGCTACTTTTCAGATCTATAGTTTCCATGGTTTGGTTTGGGGATGTGAGATAAGCCTGTCTATCTAGATTATCAAACTGATTTCCTCTGTTCATTCTAGCAGTGAGACTGGATAGACAACATGTTAAATGTGTTATATTTGACATGCCATGTCTTCAAAATTTCACACTAAGTATGCATACATTTTAGAAATCAAATTTAGGTTTCCAAGAAAATGTAGTCACTTCCAATGAGCCTTGTAACAGCTCTTGACCATGATTATAGCATAGGAAGTCTCTTTGATTCGGCATCTTTTTCTCCTTTCTTTTAGCTAGAACTTAGTAAGAAATCAAAGGTGGTGATGTTATCATTTCTTCCTCAGTTTGCGCTATAGTACGCATTCTGTGTTTCATTGTTTCTAGGTTCATGAAAATTCTTCATGTTCACACAACTTAGGCAATGTGGCCAGTTTGCAAACTGAAATGGGGTATGAAATTTAATGTTATCTGGCCAATTCAGAAAATATTCTTCTTAATTTTGAGATTCATATTTGGACAAACTAAAGCTACTTCATTCTGTATAATTAAAATTTATTTGCAAATTTTTATACACATATTTTACACAGGTTTTAGTAAATATTTTTATGGATTACTGCAATGTATTATAGATATTTTATAAATGATCTAGTTTTTCCATGTACATAAAATTATCTGGAATTTGGAGCCTCACATTTTTTTTCTAAGATAATTCCAGTTGTATTTTATGATCTTAAGTGAAGTTGCAAAGATAAAACAGATATCATCTGAAAAAGTTAGAAAGTTGAGCTATTCTAAAATAGAAATAACTGAGGTGTTTGAACAATTTGTAAAGTTAGTTCTTGCAATGAGTTTGCTCTTGACCCTGAACTAATAAAAATCTGCCTAATTAAAAAATTTTAAGATGGAAATAGTGGCAAAGCAATCATCACAACCCAACTGCAGTTATTTTAGCCATCCTTATTAATAACTAATAATTCATCCAAAAATCTTTCCATATTCCTTACTATTACAGTTTTACCAAAATATCTCTCTACATAATATATTACATAAACAATATGTAATATAGCTTCTATAAATACAACCTCAGCTCAGAGTTATTTGGTGAGAGGGTAACTTTTTGGTTAACTTTTTGGTAAAATATCTCTCTACATAATATATTACATAAGCAGTATGTAATATAGCTTCTATAAATACAACCTCAGCTCAGAGTTATTTGGTGAGAGGGTAACTAAAATAAAGTTCTGACTATTTACTCTCTTACCAAATGACTTTGGGCTGAGGTTGTATTTAGAATATTCATTGAGTAGCCGCACCAGTGCCAACCAACTGGCCCATAATGAATTAGCCTGCTGTCTAATATATTTCATAAGTGAGATGAGATACATATTTTAATGTAACCCCAAATGTTCTTTTTATAAATAGACAAAAATCTCAGCTTCAAATTCACAGTTTATATATATCAAAATTAAAAGGACATAAGTGAGATTTTAACATATTTGTACAAATTTGGAGGTTTCAAGCTACAATTCTGTTTTAAAACTTCTTTGTATGAACAAATTTGCTATTAAAAATGATAATTGCATTTCTCAAATACCAATATAATTCCAAACATTAAAGAAATTCAGCACATTCCCACTCATTATTTGTGCTTCAGGCATAGTGCTGTTCATATTCTAATTAGTCATTATCATGTAATATCTAATTATCTCAATTTTAAACATTAAAAATTAGAAGATCAAAGTTTTAAATGATAGTAGCAATGAATTAGCCACTAAGAGTATTGAGAGAATTGAATTCAATACAAGAAAAAAATCTATTATTTTCAAATGTCATTTTTTATTAAATGAATTTTACTTTATATTACCTGAAAAACCATAACCAGTAAATTTAGAAGTAAACTGAAAGACCCAATTATTGAGGGGAAAGATCAACTGATTAACAAAATGATATTTCAAAAGCTTCTATTTCCTCTAATGATAAAAAACTATAAAATATTAATATATTTTTGCTGCCAACACATCCCAGAACAATTTTCCCAATTTTCTAAATGAGAGAGTAGTGATAATAATCTGTGAGGTTTTACAGAACAAACTTCACCAAAGTGTATAATCTCTATCTATGCCACAAGGGTGGTCATAGGAGATCAAATCGAATTGAAAATTTATATAAATATCAATTAAAAGAACTTTAATTCTGACCAAAATGAATCCCATTTCAACAAGGGAATGAGGTCAAGTGACAGCACTGTTGGGTTGCAGAGGAGAGTTATGTTCAAAGTGCTTTAGGTAACATACAGACTTAGGGGGAAAATAGTTTCTTTTGGAGTTTCAGTGTCCTAGTACAGAAAGTAAATATGTATTTCAAATTCACCTAAATAAAGACTTTTCAAATAATAGCTGAAGGTTAATTTCAAATTCAGAGAATGCAAACTCAGAGAGGTTTCATGGTAGAACAGTGGAAAAAAAGAGCTAATTTAATAGACACACAAAAATGTAAGAAAAGGAGGGGCGTCTGGGTGGCTCAGATGGTTAAGCGTCTGCCTTCGGCCCAGGTCATGATCTCAGGGTCCTGGGATCGAGCCCCACATCAGGCTCCCTGCTTGGCGGGGAGCCTGCTTCTCCCTCACCCTCTACTGTTCCCCCAGCTTGTGCTCTCTTGCTCTCTCTGTCAAATAAATAAATGAAATCTTAAAAACAACTTTCTTTCTAAAAAAAAAAAAATGTAAGAAAAGGAAATCTACACAATTATAATGTGAGAGGCAATTTAAAATTGGGACAGATTAAAAGGGGTCCATGGTTCACTATGAAATTTAAACGTGATTAACTGGAAGCGATGAGTTTAAACCATGTTTTGGCATCTAAGGCACTGGTGTTAAGGGCAAGGTTAAATGAATGAGAGGTTCCCAACAAAAGATAGAGTTCTGCCAAAGATAATTAACATCAAGTCTTCTTTACATGAACAATAGAGTTTTAAATAGTTATGAAAGTTGTTGGTGTTGTTTTGTTGTAGATGGGGTAGAGAATATAAAGGATGAGTTGAAGGGAAAAACAATTCTCTGAGAAAATTAAAGAAAAAAAAAAGCACCCAACATGTGCTTTCCCATCTAAGATCAAATCAGGAGATAGTTTGCCTTCTTGTTTTGGTTCTTAAATTATAAACAAGTGTACTTTTTGTGGGTTATTTATTGCCATGTTATTTTTCATATTTTATTATTAATGTCACTGCTTAAAATGGCCGCCTAGCAGAGTGTTGAGTGCTGTCTACTGTTCCTAATTACAAAAGGCTGTGATGTGCCTTACTGAGACTATGTGTGTTGGGCAAGCTTTGTTCAGGCATGGGTTATTGTGCTGTTGACTGTGGGTTCAATGTCAATGAATCAACAATATGTATTAAATAAGGCGTTTTTAAACAAAAGACATGTAAAACAAGGTTATGTGTGCAAAAATGTTGTGGCCATGGCTTGTAGGCATCTAACACTGCATTTTTTCAAGGAGCAGTGATTCAGGATTTCCTAATTCACCGTTTGCAACAACTTTACAGAACATGACGAGAACCAAACATATATATTTTCTTGAAAAAGTGTTCTTTCAAATATGTATTTATTTTTCACAAAGCTAGTTAGACTTCCTTTTTTTACATAAATTCTCATTCATATATTTTTAAAAATATAGTTAATGTGTAATTAAATAGAATCAGATTTTTAGGTATTCAATAGCTGAAGTTCTTGAATTTAATTTGTACCTCCACCAGTTGCATTCCAAATGACATGCTATAACTTCACATTGTCTCTAACTTCTTTGAGTTTTTGCCCTCAATATTTGTATAAATAATTTCTTCATGAGGCAGTTATAAAGACACAAAGAGCTAGTGTACAACAAAATATTTTTTTGTACTTTAAAAATGCTGAACAGATAATTCTTTGATTATATAGATTTTATATATAGATATACAGTTATCTATATATACAGTTATCTATATATATATACAGTTATCTATATATACAGATATAGTTATATATTTATATATAAATTATATATATAAATATACAGTTATTCTTTGATTATATAGATTTGATCTATTGAGACAAATTAAACTTATTTAAATAATTACTATTAGCATAAACATTTTACTCAGTTTTTTTTTTTTTAAATTGACTCAGCAACTGCTGGATATTTGGAAGGCATCATCTTTGGGGCTGTGAGCATAAGGAATGTAAAAGTATAAGGTTCCTATACTCAAAAGAGCTTGTAGTGTAGGTGGAAAAATTTGGCATTCATACATTTTAATAGCAATATAAGGTAGTATATGATAAACACAAAAAGTCAGTTTCCATTAGGGCACTAAGAAGGGTGAAACCATAAATAAAACTTCCCTCCGAGAGACAGTATAAGTGATAGACAGTTCTTTCACATGGAAACAGGAAGAAAGGAAGAGAAAAATTTTGTTTTTGGCGTTTTATTTTTCTGGATTTTAAAAATTATTTAAAATTTGTTAAGAAAAATACTCCTAAAAAAATTCCTGTGTAATAATTTTTACCTAGATAGAAGTACAATATGTTTGATGTCAAGTTCGTTCCAAAAGGTGATTGGGGAAGTCATGTAATGCACTTTTTTTCTTGCAAAAAAAAAAAAATACAGGTTTTTCTATACTTGTATGCTTTAATGATGTTTGCTAATTGTGACATGATCTCTACTTACACTAATTACTAACTGCTATAATCATACAAGTCATGCTTATACACACTAATTTACTTAAGATGGTATTTAAACAAAAATTCGTTTTTCTTACCAGCAGCAGGAGAGGATGAGGTGCTGAGGTATATTAAATAAGGAGGGCCAAGAACCACTGAGATGGCATGAGTGGTGCAAGCAAGTTGGTGGCAAGATGAGGCAGGTGTTCTTTACTTGTGCTGAGCAGCTCTCTCCTTGTTTCTAAAGCACTTTCTTATCCCCTTAATCACAAGTGTGAAACCCACAAACATTGGGGATCAAATAAAAAGGAATTATCTTACTGGGTGATGTAGCAATCCATCCCAGATGCCATTTCTTTGTAACCAGATTCTGTGTACCTATTGCATCCTCTACTTCTCTAACACAACATTTTGAATGTTGCTAAGCACATCAATAAATCAGCAGCTAGTAGCTAGAGGAGGCACCTGAAAATCCCAGTCCTTCTTCTGTATACTATTTATTAGAAGAGAAGAAGACAAAGAATGTATTAAACGCTGATAACTTGTTTTACTTTTAATATCCCCCTTGATTGTCATCACAATCTCATGAGATTTTGCCTATTGAAAAAAATAAGCTGATTTCGAAGAACGGTTTTCTAAATTTATGGCGAATAAGTGGTAAAATTGGTATTAGAACCCTGATTCTAATATACTGTTCTATGTTCTAATACCTGTTCTATTTTATGTTACATCAACAGCACCTGCAGGACACCTATTAGAATTATCTTAAGCCACAGCCACACAGGTCCCGCCACTCAAGACACAGTCTGACTATAAAACAATTTGGAAAGAAAAATTCCTTTTCTTTACGATAAAAGCTGATTAATATTTGTTCCATTATTTTTGCCTTTGATTCTGGATCTTGCTTGTCTGTGCCAGCAATTCCCACTAGGATCTGGGTCTCTGGTTCATAGTGCTCTTGTTGTTCCCTTCCCTAGTGCTATTCATATTCAGTATGTCCTGTTTAGTATAGAGCAGAGATCAGGATATCAGCAGTCATCTTGACAAAATCTTCTCAGCCTTGGTGTTGGAGGCAAAACATTTGGATTTATATTACTACTCCCAAATAGTAAGATGTACTTTATCTAGAAGCCATACAGAGTTCAACAGCTTTGGTTTGGTAGTTGACATTAAAAAGGCAGAAGAATATTTTTTTAAAGGACTTGAGGTTGGAAATTGAAAAGTGAGTAGGAAGACATGGAGAATTGTGGAATATGGGTTCAATCAAAAAAAAATCAGCTTCTGTTGCACCTGGGTGGCTCAGTCGGCTAAGTGTCTGCTCAGATCTTCTTCGGCTCAGGTCATGGTCCAAGGGTCCTGGGATTGAGCCCCACATCAGGCTCCCTGCTCAGCAGGGAGTCTGCTTCTCCCTCTCCCTCTGTGTGCTCTCTCCCTCTGTGTTCTCTTGCTCACTCTCAAATAAAAATAAAATCTTTTAAAAAATCAGCTTCTTATACCATTGCATTTTATATATTCCCTGTACTCATTTTTTTTTTAAACTTGGTATAGTTGACAAGTAATGTTACATTAGTTTCAGATATATAACATAATGATTCACCCTCTCTATACTTTATGCTATGCTCACTGCAAGTGTAGCTACCATCTGTCACCATGCAACTCTATTACAATGTCGTTGACTATATTCCCAATGCTGGGTCTTTTATTCCTGTTACTTATTCATTCTATAACTAGAAGACTGTATCGAGTACTTAACCTGTACATGTTTTGCTCATCTCCCCCACCATCCACCCCTCTGGCAAACACCAGTTTGTTCTTTTTATTTGTAATCTGATTCTGCCTTTTGTTTGTTTATTCATTTGTTTTGTTTTTTATTCATTTTTTGTTTATCCTTTTGCTCTGTCTTTAGATTCCACATATAAGTGACATCATATGGTATTTCTCTTTCTCAGCCTGACTTATTTCACTTAGCATAATACCCTCTAGATCTTCCATGTCATCTCAGATGGCAAGGACTCATCCTCCTTTATGGCTGCACAGTATTCTATTGTATATATGGATACCACATCTTCTTTACCCATGCATCCATCAATGGACACGATGTTGTCTTCATATCTTGGCTATTGAAAATAATGATGCAATAAACATAGGGGTGCATATATCTTTTCAAATTAGTATTTTTGTATTCTTCAGATAAATACCTAGAAGTGGAATTACTGGATCATATGGTAGTTTTATTTTTAATTTTTGAGTAACCTCCATGTTGTTTTGCACTGTGGCTGTACCAATTTATACTCCCACCAATAGTGCACAAGGGTTCCTTTTTCTTTTTCTTTTGTAAAAGATTTTATTTATTTGAGGGGGGAGAGAGAGAGAGAGAGAGCACGAGCAAGTGAGAGCACAAGATCAGGGGGAGGGAGAAGCAGACTCCCCACTGAGCAGGGAGTCCAGTGCAGGGCTAGATCCTAGGACCCTGAGATCATGACCTGAGCCAAAGGTAGACACTTAACCAACTGAGCCACCCAGGTGCCCCAAGGGTTTCTTTTTCTCCACATCCTCACCAACACTTGTTATTTCTTTTTTGTAATAGCCATTCTGACAGGCATAAGGTGATATCATGTTGTGGTTTTGATTTGCATTTCTCTGAAGATTAGTGCTATTGAACATCTTCTCAGAGAGAGAGAGAGCAAGAGAGCACAAACCAGGGGAGAGACAGAGGGAGAGGGAGAAGCAGGCTCCCCACTGAGCAGGGAGCCCAATTGGGGGCTCGATCCCGGGACCCTGGGATCATGACCTGAGCCGAAGGCAGATGCTTAACCAACTGAGCCACCCAGGCATCCCCCTTTGCCCATTTTTTAATCAGGTTTTTTTTTCCCCTTTGGTGTTGAGTTGTATGAATTTCTTATATAGTTTAGATATTAACCCTTTATTGAATCTATGGCTTGCAAATGTTTTCACCCATTTAGCAGATTACCTTTTTGTTTTGATGATGGTTTCCTTTGCTATATAGAAGCTTTTTAGTTTGATGTAGACCCATTTATTTTCTTTTGCTTCTGTTTCCCTTGACTTTGGAGACAGATCCACAAATATGTTGCTAAGACTGATGTCAAGGAGTTTACCACCCATGTTTTTCCCTAAGACTTTCATGGTTTCAGGACTTACATTCAAATCTTTTATCCATGTTGAGTTAATTTTTGTGTATGGTGTAAGATTGTGGTCAAATTTTATCCTTTTGCATGTGACTGTCCACTTTTCCCAACATTTATTAAAAAGACTGCTCTTTCTCCATTGTATGTTCTTGGCTCCCTTGTCATAGATTAATTTTTCATATGTGTGTGAGTTTATCTCTGGCCTCTCAATTCTGTTCTTTTGTCTGTGTGTCTGTTTTTGTACTAATACCATACTGTTTTGATTACTATAGCTTTGTTGTATAGTTTGAAATCAGGGAGCATGATATCTCCATCTTTGTTCTTCTTTCTCAAGATTACTTCTGCTATTCAGGATCTTTTGTGGTTCCATACAAATTTTAGAATTATTTGTTCTAGTTCTGTGAAGTATGCCCCTTAAATTTTGATAGGTATGAGCAATACCTTCATTAGTTTTCTATGTCAGCCTTCTATTTCATAAATATGTCTGTGTATATGTGTGTATGTATATGCATAAAGATATACATATTTACATATGAGTATATATTGTGCATATACTGTATACTGTATACATAGCTTATATTACATTGTTTCAAAATACAAAAACTAATATTATATATATTCTTTTGCTAGTGAGATACTTGTTATTAGAGTCTTACATGTCCATGAAAACACCATAAAACTATTTACAAAATCCTATTCCATCTAGGTTGCATCTGTAATCAAGTGTTTTATTGTTGGTTGGTTCATTTTGCCTTTTTTTTTAAATGTAGTTTGAACAGCACGAAATGAACCTGTTACAGTAGATGAGATTTAGGTGAGTATTCCTAATTAAAAAGTATATATAGTCTTTAGAATAAATAGCTTTGTAAGTTGTCACATTTTCTCTGAATTTTTTAGAAATAAACAACACTAATTTTTAGACTTTATTTTACATTTGTATTTGGGCTAGGGAGATTGAACGGATGAAATTTTCTAGCATTCTGTTTCTTCAGGAAAGTATTCCAACTCATGAAGAAGGAAATGAAATATATTATCTCATATTTCACCTCTATATTGCTGGCATAAAAACCTAAGACATGCATTATACTTATCAAACACAATTCCCACTGTTTGTCTCTTTCCTCATTTATGAGCTCTTTGAGGAAAAAGACCAAATTTTTAATATTTTTGTTTTTCCAGTGCCTGGCATAATACCTGAACATAGCAGATTTTGGAATAGTTTATTTGTAGAACTTTATATGAGAAGAGGTGGCTAGGCCAAGAACAGGGAACATTTTTTAAAAAGAAGAAAAATGGTCTCTTTACTTCATCTGTCCCCCTCACCATGTCTATCCCTACTAGAACAGCTAGCTCTTGACTCTTAAAATACATTGGTTGCATTTCATCTAACATTAGTTAAGTCTATTTCAGGAAGTGGGAATATCAATGTCAATATTGGCTATGTGAGTGGGTCAGTTTGTATGTTAGCTGCTAACACAGAGACCAAGAACTGTTAATTTTTTTTTTTAATTGTGCTTTTGAAAGAATTCTTCCTGTCTTCTTTATTCCAAATCTGCGAGTGGATATTTCCTAATACGACGTTGAATCTACTGACAAAGAGATGATATTTTCTTTCTAGTCAACAACTGGTCTTCCCCCATATGTGGTAAAATATTAAAGATTTTAAGTACTCACATCGATAATTCATTAAGCTGACCTCTAGCAAAATGTGGGTTTCTGGAGTTTAGTCTGTTTCTGTGCACAGACTTCCCCATGATTTATATGTTTTACAATGAATTCTACTTTCCAATCTTCTTGTCACCAATTTTACTCTTTCTGATCAGTCTTTTCCGTCGCTCTCTCTGGAGTCTCATTTCAGTCTGCCTCATAAAAAATATATTAGTTATCATCCTAAAAGACTCCCAGCTTCTGTTTCTGTGCCTGTCTGTCTACATGCAGACTGCTCTAACAGACATCACTGGCTTTGCTTGCTCGAGCTGACTGGGGTCCAGGATTATTATTCAAGGTAGCTTCTCCAAGCCCCAGTGAACCCCTGGCCTTGTGCTAATGGGTTTTTCTCCTAAAGATGCAAATAATGGCTGCCTAAAGTCCTGTTTTAATTGTCTCAAAATGAGGCAATCTGGCATCTTTGCAGAGCCATAAATAATCCTCTGAAACTACTTACAGAAATACTCTATCAAGATGTTTTTTTGAGACTTGTAGTAAAAAATGTGCAATGCCAAATAGCCACCATAAACCAGATCACATCTGTAGGAGGAGGTTTGCTGGAAGAAGCTTCTTTCTGAGTCTCCCCTTTTACTGTAGTTGTAAAAACCACCTTCACTCATTAGTATTACTCTAGTAGTGATGTTTAGGACTCATACTATCCAAAGAGCCAGTGTAAAGTTAGGGCTTTAGGAAAATGAAAAGTGAGGCTTCATTTGTGCTGCAGTCAAATCAATCATGCTTATTTTTTTAAACCATACTAGGTAAGCTACATTCTATCACTATTTAAATTTATTATTTCAAAACTACCCAGAACTGCACTTCAAGCACTTCGATAATTTATACCTAGGATTAGAAGAGTAAATAGGGTAAATTAGAGTAGTAAAGAGTTCTTGACAAAAAATTCAGTTTTACTACTACATATCAAATATAATATAGCTGACCCATTATGGAAAATTAAATGCAGAGAATAAGGGTGTTAATGTTACCCAAGCCTCAATATTTATAATTGACATTTATATTTATCATTACAGACTCAGATGTACAGTCTCTGAAGCATAGTAAGTATGCAATAAATATTTATTGAACACATGAATTAATGAATAAAATTTTTAATATCATCTTTAGTTTTCTGATTAAAGCATTGCACACAGTTTCATAGGCATTCACCTCAGCAGTGATTAGACATTCATCCAGAAATCTAATTTCCATAATCTTAGCCCTCTGGAAAGGAGTCAAGAGCCCCACACACTGTACCTGAGAATATTGTACAGCTTTTGGTGTTCACAAATGAGTAACTCTGATACCACGGATATCAAATAGCTTTGTGTTTAAGAATTAAACAGAAAAAAAGATGCAAAATACAGCTGCTTAACATTTTAGAGTGCGGATAAACAAAGAGAAGTTTCAATCATACAGAATATTCATTTTCACTGAAGTTTTATATAATGTCATACCTTGATAAAGAAGTTATTTTTTTCATTAAGAAGACTTTGATGAAAATGAAATCCTGGAGAAGAAGGGTAGGAAGAATATGTGTCACAATTCATCATTCTCAAAGTGTAGATGGTGACTGGATTATTTAGTGAGCCAGGCACAGTGAAGGCTAATCAGTGAAAATGGAAATTAGCTTATTAAGCATTCTTAGATGACTGAGAGAAAGCATGTTACAAAAATAGAGAAATTGGAAAAAATTCATTTATCCTGTTCAGTCTTATTCTTCCACAAAACTTTATTTAAAACATTTATTTCTAGGGAAAATAATATTAGAACAGCTTTTCTCAGTAACCTACATTATCTCTTAACAATCTCTACTCTCAAAAGGCACTTCCTAATATTGAATCCAAAATTTTGCCAAGTGACAAGCTGATAAATTATCCATGCAAATATTTAAATATTTACCAGCTTATTTATTTTCATGGTTCTCTATTCAATGTTTACAGTTTTGGGGGCACAGTTTTTCTGCATTCTGTACATCAATTAATAAGAATTTCTGAACCTCTTAAAAATAGTACCTGAATGTATAATCTGCTAACTATGGAAACAAATCAATCAAAGGATAATTATGATTTTAACTTAGGTCTGTATGAAATAAAAAGTCTTATGTCCCTGCCTCAAACAACAGGAGAATTGAATAAAATATGAGAAACCATATTTTTCAAATACTGGGCAACAGGTAGCATATGATGGTGATGCCTGAGTGATAGAAAACAGATGAAGTAAACCCTCTGATCACCTCAGCTTCCTGCCTAGAAGAAGTTTTGGGGTTGTAGTGCAGGGAGAGAAAACCTACAAAGAATGTGGTGGTCATTTATATGAGGGGACATAGATCAAAGTTTATGGAGGCCATGGTGCCTATAATTTGTGACTCAATAACGGAGAGGGGTTGTTGCACAGAGGGAAGGGTAAAGAGATTTGAAGAAGATCCTCAACTCTTCAGCTGAGTACAACTCAATGCATGTGATAAAGGAAGTTACACAGGTCGGGGAAAGACCTTCCAGAAAAGAGATAACTGAACAATTTCCAAATCTCACACATGTCTAGTAATAGTTCATATTACTACCAGCCAAAAATGGAAAAATCTCAATAAATAAGGCATCAGACAGAATTCTCAGAAAATATCACCTTAGTAGTAGAGCTCAATTAGCCCTGGATTAAAGAATGCAAGCACTGGCCAGCAAAGCGTAAAAGTAAACCTCAGGATGTATTAAACAAGTTCCAAATAACTTAATGTGCCAAAAAAGTCCAACACTATTTACATGAACACAGTAACAGCAAGAACTCAAAAACATAAAATTCATACCGTTCAGCATCCAAATTTCCAAACTTGCTAGGAAACAGGAAATTATGACCCATAATGATAAAATTCAATCAATGCAGACAAACTCAAAAATTACATAGATGAAGTAATTTTTAAATTGTAAGTTCTAATTATAATTTTATTTAAAACAGATCCAGGAAAATAAAATGTGTTCCATATATTCAGAAAAGTAAAGGGAAAACACAAACCTGCTAAGAGAGTACAGTGAATAAAAACGAACAAAATGGGCGCCTGGGTGGCTCAGATGGTTAAGCGTCTGCCTTCGGCTCAGGTCATGATCTCAGGGTCCTGGGATCGAGTCCCGCATTGGGCTCCCTGCTCTTTGGGAGCCTGCTTCTCCCCCTGCCTTTCCCTCCCCCCCTTTTCCTCAAAAAAAAAAAAAAAAAAAAAAAAAAAAAAAAAACGAACAAAAAACACAAATGGAAATTCCAGAGAGATAAAATTCAATACTGGAAGTGGAAAAAAATAATGAAATTAGCAATGATTAGATACTGAAGAAGAAATCAATAGACTTAAAGATTTAGCATTAGAAACTATCCAAAATGAAGCACATAGAAAAGAAATATAAACAAAGCAACTAGCAGATCAGTGACCTGAGGAATGATATTAAATGTATTGTAATATTCATAATTTAATTCTCAGGAGAGGAAAGAAAAGAAAGCAGAGAGGAAAAAGCAAAAAATAAAAAAAGAAATGAAAAGAAATTGTTGGAAACTATAAAACCAAATATCCTAGAAACTCTAAGAAATCAAAGCAGTATAAACATAAAGAAAACCACACCAAGCCACCCTGAAATGAAACTTTTAAAAACCAATGATAAAGAGAAAGTCTAAAAGTAGTCAGAGAACAAAAGGTAAGAACAGAAAAGGATTAAAGTTATGAAGTGATATATTTAAAGTGCTAAAAGAAATAACTGCCAAACTCAGATTTGATAGCGAGCAAAAATAATTTTTTAAAACGTAAAAGCAAAATAAAGACATTTCAGACAAAGAAAAAAAAAAATGTGTGGAGCAGCAGACCTGCATCACAAAATATGTTTAAAAAGTTTTTCTGGCAGAAGAAAAATTGGGGGCACCCTAAACAGTAATTATGCAATTAATTGCAAAAGACATTGCTTATTTTTTAAATGTACTGTAAAATATAACTGCCTCCTTATAGCAAAAAACAATAACAATGTAGAAGTAAACATATGTAGAAGTAAAATACATGATCTCTGTAATGCAGGGGATAGGTGGTGGGAAATAATGGCTAAAACAAACCATATCAATAAAATCATTAAATGTTCTTGTAACACTTCTCATTAGAACTGTAATGCAAGCCATATATGGAATTGTAAATTTTGTAGTAGCCATATTAAAAAAGAAAAAAGAAACAGGTGTAACTAATTTTAATAATATATTTTGTGCAACTCAGTATACACAAAATATTATCACTTCAACATATAACCAATGTAAAAATTATTAATGAGTATTTCAAATTTTTTTACAAAATCTTTAAAACCCAGAGTATATTCTACACTTAAAGCATTTCTTAGTATCAAGTCCTCACTAGCATATGTGCCTGTTGACCACCATATAGAACAGAATAGATATAAGTCATGATTGTGGTGATGGTTTTATGATCTAGCACATTTGTCAAAACTTACCAAATGATGTGCTTAAAATGATAAGTTTTATTATACTGCATTATACTCAGCATAAGACACCACCCAAATCACAGTACAGAATATTTCCATCATACTTGAAAGTTCCCTCATGACCTTTCCTGTCAACCCCAACCATATCCACGAAGTTAGCACTATTTCAACTTCTAACACCATAGGTTAGTTCTGCCTGTTCTTGACCTTTATATATATATATATATGTATATATATATATATATACATATATATATATATATGAAATCATATATCATTCATTCTTTCGTGTCTGTATTATTTTATTTGACATGATATTTAGAAGACTCATTCATGTTGTGTAGTTTATTATTTTTTTACTACTAAGTGGTATTCCATTGTATGAATACAATTTAGGTATCCATTTTTCTCTTGGCAGACATTTGGGATGCTTTCAGTCTTTAACCATTATGAATAAAGTCACTATGACATTCTTGTACACAGCTTTTTGTGTATATAAAAATATTTTTTTCATAATACCTAGTAATGGAATTGCTATGTCATGGACATTGCATACATCATATGTGTTGTGTTTGTGTTTATTAGAAAATGTCAAATAGTCTTACAAAATGGTACCATTTTATATTCTCACGAGCCGTGTATAAGAATTACATTTGCTTCACATCCTTGCCAATATTTAGTATGGCCAGCTTTATAAATTTTAGTCATTTCAAAAGGTGTGCAGTAGTACCTCTTTGTAGTTTTAATCTGCATTTCCTTGATGAATGATAATATTGAGCATCTTTTCAAATATGTATTGATCATTATGTATCTTTTTGGAAAGTGCCTGTTCATTTATTTTTCCCATTTTTATTTTGGGATGTCTGTATTTTTATCACTGATTTATAGAAGTCCTCTCTCTCTGATCATTGAAGTATCTTTAGCCAATTACTTATCTTTATGGGAGTGTGTGTCAGATTTGTTTTCCACATTACTTGTCTGATTATTTAGTTTATCTCTACCTCCCTAACTATAATGCAGGTATTAATTCTTTTATTTTCCTTAAATAAGTATGTTTCATCCAGCTCACTCCCTCAGTCACATTTCCTTCTACATTAAATTATGTCATCTCACCTTCCATCTCTTATTTAATTTAATAAGATAATTAATTCAATATATTGAAAAGGAAAAAAATGGCAATTTAAAATATTGTTCCAAATGATGCTTGTCTTTTTTTGCCTTGTGCCAAAATTATTTAGCAGAATCTTTTTCAATACCATGTACTTTCTCCCACATTTTAGGTTGATAATGCTTCTTAAAGCCTGTATGCTGAATTTTTATTGAATCTTTACAGTTTCCTACATTTCAAAGTTTAAGCAAAAGGACACATTGAGGGAGGCAACTGCAGACCAAATTTTTCTGCTCTAATGATGATTCTGTTAGAATGAGGAAAGGGCTCCTATTTCCAAGGACTGATGACCATGGAAAAGAATATATTCTTTTAGGTCTTTCTTTACTAGGCACTGTGCTTGAAAAGCTGACACACAGAGTATACTACCTTGGCTTTTATCTGTGTTTGCAGTTTTTCTTAATGACTTCCCAAGCTATAATTTTCCCCTATTATTTTGACCCTGATATTTTTTGCATCCTTATGATAATGTGGGCACCAATTTGATTTTTTTAAAAGCTAAGATGAGAGGTTATTCACTTGGCTGCCTCAGAAAGCAGATCATGGTCAATAGGTAAAGTGGCTTCTGGCTGTGTACTACATCAAATGGTTTTTGTAATACTTATCATATCACATTATAGTTTGCTTTTTTTTTTTTTAAGTGACTGCTGGCTGAACTCAGAGCTCATTCATAGGCTGCAATAACTACCAGAACACTTTTTGCCAAGCCTTGTATTAAACATTTCACAAGCAATATTTCTTTTAATTCTCAAGATAACATTTGAGGTAAATACTATTATTACCTCTATTTTACAGATGAGAAAACTACTGACTAAAGGTGTTAAGTACATTGGCCAAAGTCACTCAGCAAGGTGAAAATAAATGAAAGTAAAAGTTTCAGTAGGTCTTTTAAGGGTGTAAAAAGCATATTGGTAGAGTCTCTTCCCTTTGTCTTCATCATTTTTTTGCAGACTCAACTCAATATTGATATTGTTCAAGACGAGTTGCCTGAGTAATACTTTCTTATGGTGATTAATTTGTATCCTATGCTTTCCTGAGCACTGACATTCTAATGGTGACAGTAAGTCATCATGGATAGAGAGGAGCACACAGATGGTAACACAGAACTCAGATCTCTCCTGTCCTTCTACAGCTCCAATTTCCATTTTTTAAAATTTGTAAAACTAATATCATCACTTGTGGTGCTCTTCAAAATTCCAAAATAATAATGTAAATTCATATACAATTAATTATTCCTAAATACTGAAAAATAAGAGCTAATAAAATCTGCTCTGTGAAGTGAATCTTTTTCTACTTTTAAAATTACTCACAGTATCTTAATATAAGTGCATAAAATGAACTTCTTTGTTAAAGACATTATATAGGCAAAGTAGGGGAAACATAAACCTTTCCATCTTAGAACACTTGTACAAGTAAAATATAATCACTTTTATTAAACTGGACAGATAAACAAAAAAGTAAGTTTAAAAGAACTGTCCTGAAATCTCAGTACCATGCAATTTTTATCTTACCATGTTTTCTTTTTCGTAAAACATGACAGGAAGGATAACAACAAAGTAATTCCAGACATATTGTGGTTGAGGTGTGTGGGATGGGAGAGACGCAATTCATTCAACCCCTCATTAGAATCCACCCTTTAATGAAGGCTATAATGTTCTCTAATGCTAGACATTTTATAGCTTCAAATACCTTTAAGTTCTTGCTTATTTATATTCTAGATGCGAATTTCTTGGCAGTTCCTAATGATTTTTCATAAAAAATGTAGGATTCTATAGATGACATACTCCGTTAAATGGAAATATTTCAGAGAATTAATTTTTTTTAAATTTATTATTCTGGTTGTGATAGTGTATTATATAGTTTCGGAAGATGTTTACCATTGGATAAAGGGCACATGGGATCTGTCTGATTATTTCTTTTTTTTAAGATTTTATTTATTTGAGAGAGAGAGAGAGAGCGAGTGAGAGTGAGAGCATGAACAGGGGGAGATGGAGAAACAGACTCCCCACTGAGCAGAGAGCCAGATGCGGCGCTCAACCCCAGGACTCTGGGATCGTGACCTGAGCAGAAGGCAGAAGCTTAACCGACTGAGCCACCCAGGGGTCCCGTCTTGATTATTTCATAGCACTGCATCTGAATCTACAATTCTCTGAAAAGATTGATTAAAAAAACTTAGAAGTAGTTTGAACAATACTTGCTCTCTTCTTAGTGTATAACTAAATATATGGAATGGGCATCTTCTCTGTGCCTTGGTGAATTGCCATGCTTCTTTCTAAGTTTGCATCAGCTTCCAATATTTTATCCTTTGGTCTTTCAATTTCAATAAAATATTTTGAAATTTTCCTTTATTGTGAGGATTTTGCCAGCATCACTTCCTCTGAGACATCTTCATCTTTTTCATCACACCCACTTTACTTACTCTGTCGATAAATTCTCCTTCATCAAATTCCTCTCTGGGTGTATATCTAGAGTCTCTCTAATGACAGTAATGTTAACATTCTCATGGTCAGCTATCGCTTCTCTAACTTTATTTACGTTATACTCAAATGTCACATCAAGCATTATTACTTTCTATTACTTCAAACACTTTCATCTTTTTTGCCTAAGTCTCTCTCTCTCGATGATCCATTTAAAAAAAAAAAAACCCACGAGTTTATCACTAGGAAAGTAGGAGGTAACACAACGACATGCTTTTATGTCTGCATGTGAACTGAATAATTGATGCTCAAAGATCATTTGCTGATTGGTCATTGGTTATAATATGCATCTGTTATTTACACAGTGATTTGGGGACTGAAGAGCTAGCAGCAAAGTTTGCGCTTTACGGAATTACAGTTAATATAACATGGTAACTGAAACTTGAGCCATGTTTTTGGGAGATTGATTTTATCTAAATAAACTCTGGTAACTGAAATTTGTGCACATCAGAACCATGCAAAGCAAAGGCTGCCTGTACTTAACCCTGATCACTAGATGATGTAGTGGAAGTAATGCTTCATCCTTTTCAGGGCTATGTCAGAAAAGGCCATGCACTGTCTACCTATTTCCCATGAAATGCTTGCCTTGGGAAAAAACAGCTATCATGTAAGAACTCCAAATACTCTAGAGTCTCAGCATGTACTACTATAGATGACATCCTCACCTGAGCTCTTAACCAATAGCCTGTATCATATGGTATCCAGGTGAGTGAGTTATCTTAGATATCTAATCCAGTTGAGTCTTCAGATGACTACAACCTCAGCCAGCATCTGACCACACCAGCACGAGAAGTCCTGAGTTAAAAACTGCCCAACTGAGTTCTTCCTGAATTCCTGATCCACAAAATAGGAGAGAAATAAAATGATTATTTTAAGCCACTAAGCTTTGGGATAATTTATTATAGCAGTAGTAACCAGAACAAAGGATTATACCAACTAGCAAATAAGATGTGCATTTTGATTATATGTTTGAGGACTTGGAAAATTACTAACTGGTGTGTCTGTGGAACAAGTGAAACCAGAGTGAAATGAACCTGGGCCAGGTTCGTTAATTATCCATTTATTATCTCTCTGCCATATACTCCCAGGAAATGATTATTGAGTTAATATTCACCGACTCCTTTGGGGAAGAACTGAGAGAATCATTACATATTTCCTATGATGTTACAGGGTACTGGAGACCCAGCCTCCCATTCACTCTGTGAGTTCTTGGTCTATAAACTGACGAGTGTACAAACTGGGCAAAACATTATAACTTTTATTGAGGCTGTTTTTCTTGATTTCCTTTTCAACCAGTATGGATAATGTTTGTTTTACTTTGTTTTATTTTATAAATCCAGCAGTGTCACTGTTGGCTACCATATAGCTTTTTTCCAGAAGCCTTGTGTTCTATTAACAGTTACCATAGTGATGGTTGGTTCAGTTCCTGGCTTCCTCTCTGACTTTGACACATATTTCAAAAATTTCACTCATCTTTCTCCTGACAATTAAGCCTTGCCACCTGGCCTCTATTAATGTGGCATTCCATCACCTTTCTTTCAATCAGATAATATCATCTTTCAAAATCATTCCTAGCCTACAGGGGGTAGCCATCATGGATATTTACGATACCGGTGTGCTCCTCACTAACACTTTTCTTCCCACTTTGCTAAATGAATTGCACTCAGGGTTCCCATAAGGTTTCACAGATTTATGTATTATATGCACTCTAATTGCCCATGTTTGTGAGCATTTGATCTTTTCTTCACTGTTTACCAGGGTATCTCTGCAATTTCTCTTTATTTAGTGAGGGCAATCACTTTTTCCAGCCTTTCACAAGCCACCCAATAGTAATTAGCACCATTTCCCAGTGTCTTTTGTCAAAGGGTTAAATTCTATGTGACAGGGGAGTGTTTCTATGTAAGGAAACTCTTCCTTGTGTAACTATATAGTCTGTTATCCTTGATCTAGCACCCTCAGATCTAATCCCATCTATACTGTCCAGGGTCCTGTCTGTAATCTTGGCTAGGTCCTGCAGTTTCTTTGGCACTTAGTGATTTTTTTCTCCTTTAGCAGACCCAGCACTTCCCAAGCCAACTTAATCTGGCAAGGAGCAGAAGTGGAGGCATAGCCTGAGAAAGGAATGTGTTGTCTTGCAAGCAGAGGTGTCTGCATCACATTAAGTACAGATAAAATGGTAGTCTTTGAGCAGGGAGGAGTGAGACATTTCTGAAAGCCCCGAGAGTTTAAGGTTATCTGAAGTGTCAAGGTTCTAGGGACCATTGACCCAGATATCAACATCCTTAATCTCAGGATTCCACTCTTCCCTATCGAAGCCAGACTTCTTCTGCTCTCTAGCATCAGAAAATATGAATATTTTTTATGTATTTCCAAGGAGGCATTGTGACTTTAATATACTGCCTTAAAACAGTGATCAATAAGAGTCTTTGTCTTTTTCCAGTGTATTGATGGTACCCCGCGAGAGACACCTAATTCCTACATTATAATGACTACTTCTTTTTTATTTCTTAATTGCTTGAGATATTGTATTACTCAGTGTATTTATTTTCATTTGTTCGGTACTGTTTAAAGTTTAATAATGGCATTGCTGTAGCGTACCAGGGCTTATCAGTACCCCCTTTACTATCAATAATAGGATTCACCATGGTGGCCAGCCAGTGGGTCACCTAGCTCTAATATCCCATTTTATAGTTCACTCTTTCGAATCACTCTTGACAGCAATCGCTTAGGTCACGGTCTTCAAAAGCAGTATCTAAGATAGGAATTTGTATGCAGAAGTTGTACTCGGGAAGACATACTGGAACAACAACTGTAGTAAAGTGAAGGGAACAGGACAGGACAGAGGAAAAAGTTGAACTGTAATGCATTGCAACAGAAGACTCAACCAGCCCCATGGGCATCTATGGAATGAGTTGTTCCCTCAGAACTGTCCCAAGTTAAAGTTACAAGGCCAAGACTTCAGAGACATGCATGTACCAGTCACTGACACCAGCAATGGCCATGACCTTGGGAGAGGCAGCTTCCTCAGACTGAGAGCAGTTTCCAAAATGAACCAGTTATAAGCCATCTGCAGCCAATACACATGTCTATTGGAGGAATGAATATCTCCATCCTGAAGGAGAATTTGAGAGGTATACATTGTAATTGCAAAGTATGTAAAGAAGGTCATTCAATGGTAATACACATATTCACTGGAGAATCTGTTTTCAGCAAGGAACTCTAAGTTGCAAATGACTGTGTCAAAGATCCTTTCACTAGGAGATATCTTATGGTGATGGTGGCAGGGTGAAAATCTGTAGCAATTAGAGTACAGATAGCATGTTTAACTAAACTAGTGTTAGAGGACAGTAACTGTAGCCATTTCCAATAAAAAGTAAAGAAAAAACAACTAACATTTTGAAGTTTGTGATACGAAGCAAAACTTCTGTGCTTCAAGGATGTTATTGTGAACAAATGCAAATATAAAAACCAAAAGTTGTCTTTAAGTAGTAATATGTCCCATACATGACAACATAAAACAGTATGGAAACCAGAAAAGACATAATAGACTTGAGCAATTCTAAGAGAAAACGTAGCCCAACCAAAGCTTTAAAGAAATGCAACCCTTAGACATCCTGCCCAATTAGAGCTCTCACCATATACTTTGTAGAAGAGAAATCAGAAATAGAACCTCACTGAAGGGTTATGGTTACAGTCCTCTTCCACCCATAGAGTTTGGACAGATAGAATTATCAACATATATCCATATTGAACAATCCTCAAGTTAATGAATGACTATCAAATACTTATATTTAGCAACCCTGCTAAGCCAACTCTGCCTGGTTGTGGCAACCAGTATTCTGTTGTCCAGATAGACAAAATCAGTAGACTCTACATACAGTTATAGCTTTCCAAGTCAGTCTTAGACTTATTTCTCTTTAGATTGATTGCCTGTAAAAACCATTGCCCCAGTGACAAGATTTTGATAGAATTTAACTGTTAACAAGATTAAAAACTCAATTTGAAATGAAATTTTTAAAAATAAACCACATTGAGAGAATCAGAAATACTTTAGTAATATAAAGCTTATAAAACATTTTAATTGACAAGAAATAGGAGGGAGAAAACATTAGGATCTTTTGGTTTCTCTAGATTATAAGCAATTTGGGGACAAGAAATGACTGAACTCATGTTCACTCTTACAGTCCCATTAATTAGCAGGTTTGATACTCATTGATACTTATTTAGTGAAATGAAAACATGCCTCAACAATATTTCAATATAATTGTCTATGGACCTCTCAAGCCTTGTGCCTCTGTTTTTTAGTTTTTTGTTTGTTTTTAATTCTAAAAATTGTTCTCTTTTGACATTTGGCTTTAGGTTTGTCATATCCCTCTCCCTGTTTATGACCTGTCTTATCCAGCTTTGGCCATTTAATGTCATTTCCTACCTCCTAATGCCTGAGATAGGTCTTCTTTCAGTATTCTCCTTCTATCCTAAATTCAGTTAAAGCTTTTTACCATACAACGTTGACCTTCAAATCCATGCAGTAGAGCCCTTTTTCTTCTTACTGACTAAAAGCAGAAGGAAAAACATTTACACACTGTCAGCTCTTTGCTATCCTTCATGGATTTCCATTGTTTA
Organism: Neomonachus schauinslandi; assembly: GCF_002201575.2. Taxonomy (NCBI): domain Eukaryota; kingdom Metazoa; phylum Chordata; class Mammalia; order Carnivora; family Phocidae; genus Neomonachus; species Neomonachus schauinslandi. Next base: position 107,111,056 of record NC_058405.1, read on the forward strand.
TAACTTTAGCTGTCTAAATTTAAAGTCATGCTTTCAACTCCAAAATTCAAAAAGTATAAATGAATAGTCAAGGTTATTTAACTAGTAAAACAGTTTATTAAGAAATGTCAACTTTTGATATAAACAAGTAACAGTTTTATTTATCCAAATATTGCTATGCAGTGAGTCCTTTAATATCTTGGGATTTTCAATAAACTTAGTCATTTCAGAGTTTCATTTCAGTATTTATTGTGCTGTCCCATTATTTAATAAACATTCATATTAAATTAGATTCAAACTTTTCTTCTGACTCTCACCATCCCAGGCAAAGTCTCTTACGGCTTCAGTGTTTTGAAAGAGGAGCAGGAAGAGGGAAAATCTGACAGGATCACTATTTACACATTCCCTTCTTTTCATTTTCTAGGGCTAGTTAAAGGAGGAATAGAGGGGGGAAATGGGAGTGTTCCTTGACTTAACTGGGATTGATGGCAAGTTGGCTAGGTTGATTATAGTTGTTTCTCTAGATAACTGAAACTGGTTACTCTTGCTTTTTATATAGCAGTTACTTAAATACTGGCTTTTTTGGAAAGACACCTATTGGATGTTAAGATTCCCTTCCAAAGCAGTGTTAAATAGCACAATTTCTTGATATCAGAGATAAGGCTCTGGCTAGACCTATTCCAACGCCACTCATTTCCCACTAGTATCAATCTACCCCAGAGCCTCTTATTGATGAAGTTCATTCTATCTGTTCACAGCAGACACTGACAAATGGTGAAGGACAAGGAGCTCCATTCAGCTTCCTCTTTCTTAGCTCCACCATTTCTTCCTAATTCTCTCTTCCTGCCTCTGTAGTACAGTGGCAAGTTCACTGCCTAAGCAGACAGCCATTGGGGAACAAAACTCTCTCCCTTTATTTTTGCTACAAATGTACCCACCCATTGCTACAAATGTACCCACCCATTCTTGAGAAGCGATCCCTTGGCTTTGGAAAAGAGAATACTTTTCTCTAATAACATTTACAGCATTCCCTAAGGGCTTGTCTCATTTAGTTCTTTATTATACAGTCTCCTCTGATTGGGTCTCAGTTTTGGAAAACAAGGAAAATCCTACTTAGCCTCATTTGACATTAATAAGAAGAATAGCCAGCACTATAAGTTTCTACTCCTTCATCCTTCAAGGGAAGCATGGAGAGGAAGACCAACCAGGCATGGGTCAGGAGGCTTTGAGTTGTGATGAAGCTGACAGATTTTCAAGTCAAGCAAGCCAAGAGGATTGGCTGAAGTCTAGAGAAGTCTGGCCAGATAGCACTCAAATCAAGAAGATAGTGGGAGATAACTGCTGTCAAAATTTGGATCAGAGTATGCTGATTTCTATGAGATGTCAAAAGGAAGCTCATCACTTAGGAGAACCATATATAATATATTATATTATAGCAATTTATATAACCATATATGTTACTTAGGGGAACCACATATATATTATATATATAATATATATAGCAATTTTATAAACTCATAAATTTATGTTTTGAATAAATCTGGATGGTCATATATAAAGAAGTATTTCTTGGGCCACAGCAAATTAAGTCTGATATAATTGGAGTAAAAGTGACCAGTAAACAAACTCAAGAGCATGAATAAAGTGGAAACTTTCTGATACGTCCCTAACTTGGAATCTCTACCCCTAGGCCTTTCTAAATCTTTCACAGTTGTATGTAGATGGAGTGCTGTGAAGATTCCCGTATGAGATCCGAACTGCAGGATTGGGTTTGTACCAGTTGCAATCATTTTTAGGTGCCATGTTTTGCTACAGCCACCTCTGCTGCAAACCTCATGTATCATATGCAGTGGCATGAATGCAGCACTCGTCTGTCCTGATTACTAGGAACATTTTCTAGCGTTGTGCATATGAATATTTTGCATTTCCTTTGTAACCATTGCTACAAATGTACTTTTCTATGTTTGATCATAAAAGCAGTCGTGGTTTGTGCCCTTTATTTTATTCAGAAGACTTGGCTATACAGTACTTTAAATATCTCAGCCTCCTTCCTTCCAGATTTCTTTGCCCTGATCAAAAGGTGCTGATGTGGGAGAAAAAAATTGTGTACAGACAGGTGATGCTGAGGTTGTCTTCATACATGTCACACTTTAGACCTTCTTGTCCTTTCTAGTATGCTGCCTGGAGTATGAAGAGTGACCTGATAATGAAGCAGGTTAGGCATCTTAGTCTTGGTGACTTGGTAATAGGGATCTACTTAGTTGCCATGCATCATCCTACAAATGGTCTTAGTTAATCTGGCCCTACAAACCATACCAGTACCTCAGACTTTGCAACCCAAAAAGTTTTAGGTCTTCACTCTGAGATCTGTTTCTCACATATATTCAGTTTCTTTAAAGTAAGGTACATATACACACACTTTAGAAAGCAATATAGTGTATTTCAAAGGCCAAGAGCATACGCAGTAAGGAAAGAGTCTAAAAATAAAAAAGAAATAAGGTTCTGAAAAAGAACAACTAGGCCAGCATATTTCAAACATACTTTTCCTTATAAAGTGTGCTGTCAAAATAATTCCCCGCTGGTGTTACAACTTGAAAGCTTTTTTCCTATTGTTTTTCATAATTTTTTTGGATAGAGCAAAAAACCAATTGGCTTTGTTCATTTATAAAGACAATTTTGTCCAATTAACACAAAAGTTTTCTAATTAATTACTGTCAATTGGCAATTATTCTTTAAGTGAATTAAGATCATGGAAAATGGTTTCTAATCATTTGGTGTCATAAAAAAAGATTCTTTCCAAGGCATCTTTTAAAATATATTCCTCTAAAAGAATATTCCTCTACATGTGCTTATTTTGTTGATTTATTATAGGTGTGGTTCCTGCACTTCGTTTATTTACATCATTTCCTGATGTGACTCAGTAAGCAACCTGAGACTATGGCCTCTGATCAGGATGAAAGAACTTGGAAATCAGTTTTGTGAATAAAAATGCCTATTGAAAAACAAGGAGGGCAATGGTAAGAGAAAGTCATCCTGTCTGTTTTTTTTTTTTTTAAAGATTTTATTTATTGATTTGATAGAGAGAGAGACAGCGAGAGAGGGAACACAAGCAGGGGGAGTGGGAGAGGGAGCTCAGGCCTCCTGCGGAGCAGGGAGCCCGATGCAGGGCTTGATTCCAGGACGCTGGGATCATGACCTGAGCCGAAGGCAGACACTAAACGACTGAGCCACCCAGGTGCCCCCTGTCTGTGTTTTAATACAATGCTTTACTCTTCCTCTTCCCATTCCATTTTCTGCTTCATCTTGAAAAATTTAGTCTACTAGCCACAGAGGGCTCTCATGAGCCCCTGAACCATGGGGCTAAGGACAATAGAAGTCCATGCCAGACTTGGCATGAAGGATCAGATTATGAACGGTATGAAGAAGATGTCTCCAGAAGGGTTATCTCTTCACTAGGTGTGCGAGCCCAAGTGGGTTGAGAAGGGCATCTGTGTGGTATGACTGTCCAACAGGGCTATCGTAACTATAGCTGGGAGAGAGTATTTCCACCTGGGAGACCATATCATCAGGAGGTATTGGACCCTAGGTGGGGTAATGAGGATGGAGTGAGAACATTTTCCATATGATAGGGAAATCCCACCTAGGAAGTTGGAGCAAAGTGTGGAGAGAAGGGCATTCATATGTGGTGGGGAGCAGTGCATCCTGGTTCAAAGTGTTGGAGCCAAAGTGGGATGAGAGAGGAATCTGTGCATGAAGAGGCTGACAGTATCAATTGCATAGAGGGAGGAGATCAATTACATAGAGGGGGATTGATCACATAAATAAATATGTCAGGTAGGGATAATGAGAACTGGATTTCTCATCATCACAGACGGAAATTACAAATATGGAAAGGGGGGAACCTAACATGAACTCAGCAGTATTATATTGAAATTAAAGACATTAGTGTGAACCTGTGATTTTCAATATAGAAATAAATATAGGAATAGAGGTGTAAATGTGTATGTCTTTATATATGTTTTTTTTTTCTAGTTTTTTTTTCCATGTGGAAAGTCTGGAAGCAAGGACATCCCAATAGTAATAAGCACATCTTGAACCCAGGTGTTGGTTTCTAAATTCTGTTCTCCCCCCAAAATAACTAGGAATCCTTGCAGAAAAGTCTCATTCCAGAGGTAGGCCAGAAAAGGATAACATGAGCCTAGAACATCATGTACGAGGAATAATATAAGTCTCAAACAATGAAGGGACATGCCAAAAGAACGTAGAAGGCAGCTTGAAGGACTTCCATTGGCCAATTCTGGGACAACTGAATATCAAAATAAATAATGATGTTAATGGATTGCAGCCCACTGAATAAAACAGGTAACCATGGTTCAGAGTGATACACAAAAAATGAATGAATAAATTGAAAGTTTGTGTAGTGGAGAAGCACGATAGATACCACCTTCACCATGTGATCAAAATTAACATTACCAGTAATAAGGCAAATTGAAACCTTGGGCAATCTAATAAGGTGCAATGGGAACACAATACTACTTCTGTGGTATTCCTAAAATGCACAACCTGAATCTAGTTGTAAGTAAACATCAGATAAACTCAAATTGTGATATGGTCTATGAAATTTCTGGCCTGTATCTATGAAGATAAAAGCCAATGAAAGATTGAGGAAAGGTTTCACATTGAAGGGGAAGATTAAATACAAACACCCCCACAGAACTCTGAATTGTATTATTTTGCCATTAAGAACATTCCTGGAACATTTGGTAAAACTTAGATGGCAGCTTGAATTCAACTTTGTTGAGTAAATGGTAGTGACGTGTCAATGTTAATTTCTCTATTTCGATGATTCTGTTGTGCTCTGTAGAAAAAATGTTCTTGTTTTATTTATTTATTTTTTTTAATTTTTAAAAAGATTTTATTTATTTATTTATTTGACAGAGACCGCGAGAGAGGGAACACAAGCAGGAGGAGTGGGAGAGGGAGAAGCAGGCTTCCTGCTGAGCAGGGAGCTCGATGCAGGGCTTGATCCCAGGACCCCAGGATCATGACCTGAGCCAAAGGCAGACACGTAATGACTGAGCCACCCAGGTGCCCCTTATTTATGTATTTATTTGACAGAGAAGAGAGAGCACAAGCAGGGGAAGCAGGCAGAGGGAGAGGAAAAAGCAGACTCCCTGAGGAGCAGGGAGCCCCATGTGAGGCTTGATCCCAGGACCCTGGGATCATGACCTGAGCCGAAGGCAGATGCTTAACCGACTGAGCCACCCGGGCGCCCCAGTGTTCTTGTTTTAAAACTACACATTTGGGAGGGCATCGTGTAAATAACTCCTTCAAATAATAAAGGGCAAATATTTGTGCTCTTCTTGCAATTTTTTGTACTTTTGAGTTTGTTTCAAAATAATAAAGAATTAAAGTTTACGAAAATAAAGGCATGGCATTTTCAACATATACTGATGTGAGAAAAGGAAAAAGGAATTTGATGTTCTTTCCACTCTGCATATGACAGCGTAATGCAAAGAAGGACGTAATATTTTTTAAAAATCCTGAATTTTGGACCAGATAGCGTCAGGAACTACTCCAAATCTTACTCACTATGTTGAACTTGAACAAGTCTACTTCAAGTCTCATGTTTCTTCATGTTGCATGTGATATCAATGCTTACATTATTTACATCAGTTCTTTTATTTGAGCTAGGAGGCTCAAAGGGGTTGTTTGTGAAAACATTCTGTAGACGGTAAAGCAGCATAGAAGAGTCAGCTCTTAGGAAGTGACATGATTGAGCTGTGCTCAGCCTGTAGCCTTAGAGTGTATTGCAAAGTTCCTGGTGTTTTTGTTCGAAGTCCATCAGTTCAATTCTGATTCCGTTGCCCCTTCTGTTGGTCTGACATAGATCACACTCCACAGCTGTGCCATCTGGTCAAGGGGGCTGTAAGTTTGCGACTACGGTATTCCTTCCAGTTCTGTTCAGCACAGTGGACTAAAGCCACCTCACTCTTACTGTCAGACGCTGGTGCGCACACTCAGCCAAGCAGAGATGTATTTCTGCCAAGTATTTGCTTTCAGATCGGTGAGCTGGCTAAGGTCAAAACTTTTTCCTGGAAAATCCATCTTAATTTGAAATTAAGAACACTTACATTTGAAGTAAATAAAGGTCAGGCAAAATCATTTTTTTAATTTTTATTTCACAGTGTGGTAACACTCTAAGATTAATATGGTGGGAGTTTTTGTTTGTATTTCTTGTTTGTTTGCATAGTACTACTTCTAACCACTTAAAAGATTAAGATCCAGAGAGACAATTGGTTTCCTTAAGAAAACTCAGAGTCAGGCAAGAGTCTGTATCCTCTCAGGTTTTTGCTGGGACTACCCAACTATAATCTTACCATGAACTTTGACTCTGATGTCTGATGTGGCATTTGTTTCCAACTTGATGCTGCACAGGGGGGGATGCATTAAAGAGTGGTAACTCTCCCTGCTAAGTAACAAGTATACATTTTAAATGGGCCTTCAACTAAAGGCTGTTGGCATAGTTTTTTCTTTGTTTTCTTTTCTTACTTTTCTTCTTTTTTCTTTTTTTTCTTTTTTTGGTTGGTCAAATCATGACTTTTAACCAGAACCAGTGAAAGCATCTTTTTAAGATATATTAAGGACTGAGAAAAAAGAAAAAAAAATTAGTATGATTACTGAGATTTTGGGTGCCTCCTTAAATTTTGTGCTGAGACAAGTAACCTCATTGTGTCACCTAGTCTTAGCCTTGGGCTCTAGAATAAGCTTGGCTACAAAACAAGTAGGGTTTGTTACTACTGTTATTCCATGAACTCTAGATTTTCAAAACCATATCATGAGACCTGACTGCACCCTGACATCATTGTCTCCATGGCTGCTGAAACAATGCACACATCAGCATACGCTTGTGTATAGATTCTTCTGCAGAAACTGAAGGAACTGTAAGAAAATGTCTCCATTCTCACCCCATTATAAGAGAGATGAAACTGAATGGGAGAAGCCTGAGAAAGCATTCCCCATAAGAATTCATCTTTTCTTGTTAGGCTGCAATAATCACCCACTAGTCCAATGGTGCCCATTTCTCAAAGGAATTCCAGGGAAGCTTGTACCCATGTACTGGCTTAGATTTATAATCCAACTTGCTCTCATTTAACATGTTTTTTCCCCTTGCTTTAAGGCTTAAAGAACTCCATTTATCCATCCATCCATCTTCTCATTCATTCAGTAAGCATTTTCTGAGCACCTACAGAGCTCATAGAAGAAGCTAGGGCAAGATATTTAAGAGGTGACATTTGAACAGAATGTTTGGAAACAAATATGTGGTCATGGACTGTGTAAGAACAGGAAAATCGTTTAATGCATTTAATGAGGAAGAAGTGGACACATGAAACTGTCAAGTTTTCCTGAAAATTTTAGTCGTACAAGAAATCTAGACAATAGCATGTGTTGTTGTGGCAAAATATGACTCTGGAGAGGAAGTCAGAGGTCAGTGTATGAATGGATGTGCAGAAAATGAAAAGGATTTAACAACATTCTTCTTGTCACATGGATCATGGACTATTTAAGCAATTGATTATGATGCATCTTGGAATGGTTTCCTTCATGTTTCTTCACTTGAGCTTCAGTGAGCTTTTTGAATATGTAGGTTGGTAGCTTCATCAAATTTAGAAAGATTTTGACCATTATTTCTTCAAATATTTTTTCCTGCCTCTGCCAGCTCTTTTCTCCTCTGCTGGGACTCTAATTCCATAAATATAGGCTGCTTGATTCTGTCCTCAGCTCACTAGTCTCCATTCAACTTTTTAAATGCAATATACAGTTTAGGATAATTTTCAATTTATAGAAAAGTTGTTAGGATAGTACAGAGAATTTTCCTATACCCCACAACCAGTTTTCCCTATTATTAACATCTTACATTATTAGTATGGTACATTTGTAAATTATGTTTTCTGTATGTTTTTCATCTTGTGTAGTTTCTATTCATGTGTATGTAACTTCCTTTATCTTTTCTTTGCCAAATATAACCTACTATAATCCTATCCAAAGCACTTTTCATTTCAGACATTATTTTTTATGACTGGAAGTTCATTTTGGCCATTTTTATATCTTACATGCCTCTCCTTTTTATATTCATGCTTCCTACTATATTTTTTTTGCGTATATGGAGCATATTTATAATAGTGGTCTTACTTTGCTTGTCTACTATTCTATTTGTGTCTCTCTCCTTTTTCTGTTCTGTTTCTGTTGGTTAATTTTTCTTCTCATTATGAATTGTATTTGCTTGACCTCTTCGTATGCCTGGTAATTCCTTCCTTCCTTCCTTCCTTCCTTCCTTCCTTCATCCCTCCCTCCCTCCTTCCCTCCCACTCTTTCTTCCTTTCTCTTTCTTTCTTTTTCTATTTCTTTCTTTCTTTCTTTCTTATGCCAGTTATGAATTTCATGAATGGGGTGCTATAATTTTTGTATGCCCTTATGGATTTTAAAATCTTATTCTGCATGCAGTTAAGTTAGTTGGAAGCAATTTGATCCTTTTGAAGTTTGCTATGCTAGGTGGATCTAGAACAGTATTGTTTTAATATGACCTTATTGTTTTAATTTGACCTTATTACTGAAACAACATCTTTCTAAGATTCTACTAAATATCACATCATTTGAAGATCTTTCTAGTGAGATAAACTATTGTCTAATGAGAATAAACTGTTTCTATCCCTGTGTAAACTCAGAATGTACTGTAAGTTCTATTCCAGGGGTTCTTTTCCTAGCATGTGTGGATTATACTCAGGTGAAGCCTTAAGGGAAAACTTCTGCATTTCTCTAGATCTCTCTCCCTCTCCTTTTCCCTCCATCTTCGGCTCTGTCCTCTATGACACTCTATCTTGCAATTCTACTTGCCTTGGCCTCCTTGAAATCTAAACTGTGTCTCTCAACTCACATTTCTAACTATGCTGTCTACATAGTATCCTGGAGTCATCAAAGAGCTCCCTTCTTTTTGTTGTCCTTCTCTCCAAGATTATCATCCTGCTATGCCTGTGGTCTGGTGTCCATCATTTTATGAATTTTGTTTTTTAGTTCTTTAAAGTAGAAGAGTAAATCTTCTTTCTATTATTCTATTGTGTCCATAAGGAAAGGTATTAGATATGTAGATATTTTAGTTTTTCTTTTCATACTAATACAAAGAAAAAATTTAGATGTGTTTGACCACTAATCCATTTCTTTCACATTTTTTTTTCAATCAATTGATGTCTATTCTTTGCTTCGGACACATAAAATACAAAGGGACCCCATTGTGATTTTTTTTAAACTGGAATCCTAAGAGAAAGCAGCTGAAGTTGCAGGGTGGCTAGGAATTTGCAGGTGTTGTCGAAGGGGGAGAAGAGTAGAAAGATAGGACTCTGGTTTGTTTTGGGTACTTTTAAATCGGCTTCTTCATGCATCACTATCTCTATCTGTATTACCTAAGAATGTGATTGAAAGTGACTGATTTTATATCTATGAACTCTGGTGGGTTTTGGTGAATTAGCAAACAGCCCACATTCCTCTTGGATTTTAATGCTGGACTCTTCTTTCTTTAATTTACAATCATGGGTGGGAACTTATGCCACTAAACTACCACAATTATAATAATTCTTTGACATATGAAGCAGTTGACTCAAATTGTTTTTTCCCAAACTAGCACTATATATATAATCTGAATATATTTTCTGATGCATTTGAAATACAGTCAATAACCAAATGGTTGTGTGATGCTGGGTTAATAGTAAGGCTGAGATTCTATTTTGATAAACAATAAAGAACTCACATTTAAAGATAAATATGGAAAATAACCTCATATTTATAAAGTGATTCTGGAAAGAAAATAATTATTTTGAGAAACTCAACTCTATTTTCTTATCATACAATATTTTCCAATTTGGTTCATAAGTGATTATTGAATGATAAATCTGGTGGGTGGTTATATATATATATATATATATATATATATATATATATATATATATAT